>NC_056737.1:42475945-42710945 GCF_019279795.1 Protopterus annectens
TTTTGAATTTTTGAAAACATTTTAACTTAATTATAGTACCATGCAAAGCGTTATTTGTAATTGCAAAAAATGTGAACAGTGAAATGCATCATTGTATTATTCCTGTGTTATGAAGTTGGTGGACATTGTTAAAAGCAGCGACATGGAAATGCTTGTTTTGGGCATGGCTCAGAATAGGAATTTCATGTTTGCCCTTTCCTTACACTGGGGCCTTAGCAAGTGACAGTCACAATTGAAGGACATTAGCTTTGACATAAGTGGAACAATGGGTTGCAGTTAATATGGACAATAAATGCTGAAAGAGCAGACTAGCAGTTAGTGAAACATATGTCACTAAGTCCCTATACGCACTACTTTTTCATGACTTGTGAACAGTTGTATTGTTATAGACCTGGTGGTTGTGTTGTACTGAGGTCATTAGTTGGAGAAACTACGCTAAACTGTTGGTGAGAAGTAATATCACATTAACTGTGGTGGACCATGTGTGTATTGATAAATGGTATGTGGAAGGCCATGTATGTATTGATAAATGGTGTGTGGAGACTGAGTGCTGGCCAGTTCACAATCCTGGTATTGAACAACTGGTCAAACTGCCACGACTGGCAAGACATGTCATACAATTTAACAACTCTGTGGGAATGTGTTTAGGACCACAGTGTGCAACATTGACAACAGCACATGCTTTCAAATTGGAATGCATATCGGAGCGCTTAGAATATAGAGCAGGTCATTCATATACAATGGGATAAGTATACAGGCATTAGGAAAGTCAGGTGGTTTATCTTAAAGTTTGCATGCGTCAGTCACTAGAGCATGTAAGTGTGTATTGAAAGTGTGATTGCTGTGTCGCAGCATTACAGACTGTGTTCGAGTGAATGATGCAGCAGTGTAGTGGCGCTTGTTTGGCAGCTGCAGTTTTACGGACTGGTCTTTGAGGACAGAAGTGAGGTATACATAATGCATAAATGGCAAGAGGAGGCGTGTTTGGGGTAGCTGCAGGAGTGTTATGATAGTGGTGAGATGAGTGGATCTGGCTGCAGCTGCAAGTAATGTTGTGGTGTGAGTGGACCTCTGTGAGGCTGGCTACAGTAAAGTGGTGCAGTGTAGAGGCGCTTGTTTGGCAGCTGCAGTTGTACGGACTGGTCTTTGAGGACAGAAGTGAGATATACATAATGCATAAATGGCAAGAGGAGAGGCATGTTTGGTTGTGTGTGTGTGTGTGTGTGCCCCTGGTGTGTGTGTGTGTGTGTGTGTGTGTGTGTGTGTGTGTGTGTGTGTGTGTGTGTCCATGTCCCTGATGTGTGTGTGTGTGTGTGTGTGTGTGTGTGTGTGTGTGTGTGTGTGTGTGTGTGTGTGTCCCTGGTGTGTGTGTGTTTGTGTGTCTCCCTGGTGTGGGTGTGTCCCTGGTGTGTGTGTGTGTGTGTGTGTCCCTGGTGTGAGTGTCCCTTGTGTGTGTGTGTGTGTCCCGGTGTGTGTGTGTGTGTGTGTGTGTGTGTGTGTGTGTGTGTGCATGCCTGTGTGTGTGTGTGTGTGTCCTTGTGTGTGTGTCTCCTGTGTGTGTGTGTGTGTCCCTGGTGTGTGTGTGTGTGTGTCCCTGGTGTGTGTGTGTGTGTCCCTGGTGTGTGTGTGTGTGTGTGTGTGTCCCTGGTGTGTGTGTGTGTGTGTGTGTCCCTGGTGTGTGTGTATGTGTGTCCCTGGTGTGTGTCTGTGTGTCCGTCCCGGGGTGTGTGTGTGTGTCCCTTGGTGTGCGTGTGTGTCCCTGGGGATGTGTGTGTGTGTGTGTGTGTGTGTGTGTGTGTGTGTGTGTGTGTGTGTGTGTGTGTGTGTGAGTGTGAGTGTGTGTCACTGGAGGTGGGGTGTGTATGTGTGTGTGTGTCTCCCTGGTGTGTGTGTCACTGGGGGCAGGGTGTGTGTGTGTGTGTCACTGGGGGGTGGGGTGTGTGTGTGTGTGTGTGTGTCTCACTGGGAGCAGGGTGTGTGTCTCCCTGGTGTGTGTGTGTGTCACTAGGGGCGGGGTGTGTGTTTGTGTCACTGGGGGCAGGGTGTGTGTGTGTGTGTCCTGGGGGTTGTGTGTGTGTGAGTCCTGGGGTGTGTGTGTGTCACTGGGGGCAGGGTGTGTGTGTGTCTGTCCCTGGTGTGTGCGTCACTGGTGGCGGGGTGCGCGTGTGTGTGTCACTGGGGCGGGTGTGTGTGTGTTACTGGGGGTGGGATGTGTGTGTGTGTCACTGGGGGGAGTGTGTGTGTGTGTGTGTGTGTGTGTGTGTGTCACGGGGCTGGGGCGGGGTGTGTGTGTGTTACTGGGGGTGGGATGTGTGTGTGTGTCACTGGGGGCGGGGTGTGTGTGTGTGTGTGTGTGTGTCACGGGGCTGGGGTCGTCTGTGTGTCTCTCCCTGGTGTGTGTCACTGGGGGCGGTGTGTGTGTGTGTCTCCCTGGTGTGTGTGTGTCTGTCACTAGGGGCGGGGTGTGCATGTATGTCACTGGGGGCGGGGTGTGAGTCTGTGTGTGTGCATCTCCCTTGTGTATGTGTGTCACTGGGGGTGGGGTGTGTATGTCACTGAGGTGTGTCAAAAATATAAAATATAATTACTTAAGCTCTACTTCCAATCAGATGTGTCTCGATTGTAATTGTGTCTAACCATGAACTGTGAGTCCCGATTTGGGAACATTACTAAACCATTGTACAAAACACCTTGTCTTATGTCGGACCATGAGAACTGCGACTCCCTATTTGGGAACATTACTAAAACATTGTGCTAAACGCATTGTCTTATATTTTCTAATGTTCTGTAACTTGTGCAATCCATGTAATGTAATATAACTGAGTAATCTATGGTATTTCTTCTGTTGGAGATTTTCTCCCTGGTCTTCTGCTGACAAAGGACATGAATCCAGTGTGACTATCCCAGTAAACAAATGTAACATAATTAAAAGTTTTTGGCCTCATGCAATTTTGCCATCCTTTGTCTGAATGCTTGGTAGCTGACATATATCTATGGAGTCATTTACTGTCAAGTTGATTCAAAACTGCTTATGTATTACGATGCATTGTGATATTTCAGTTACCATTGTTGATTTGTACATTACTATAGTACCATGCAAAGTGTTATTTGTAATTGCAAAAAATGTGAACAGTCAAATGCCTCATTGTATTATTCCTGTGTTATGAAGTTGGTGGACATTGTTAAAAGCAGCGACATGGAAATGCTTGTTTTGGGCATAGCTCAGAATAGGAATTTCATGTTTGCCCTTTCCTTACACTGGGGCCTTAGCAAGTGACAGTCACAATTGAAGGACATTAGCTTTGACATAAGTGGAACAATGGGTTGCAGTTAATATGGACAATAAATGCTGAAAGAGCAGACTGGCAGTTAGTGAAACATATGTCACTAAGTCCCTATACGCACTACTTTTTCATGACTTGTGAACAGTTGTATTGGTATAGACCTGGTGGTTGTGTTGTACTGAGGTCATTAGTTGGAGAAACTACGCTAAACTGTTGGTGAGAAGTAATATCACATTAACTGTGGTGGACCATGTGTGTATTGATAAATGGTGTGTGGAGACTGAGTGCTGGCCAGTTCACAATCCTGGTATTGAACAACTGGTCAAACTGCCACGACTGGCAAGACATGTCATACAATTTAACAACTCTGTGGGAATGTGTTTACGACCGCAGTGTGCAACATTGACAACAGCACATGCTTTCAAATTGGAATGCATGTCGGAGCGCTTAGAATATAGAGCAGGTCATTCATATACAATGGGGTAAGTATACAGGCATTAGGAAAGTCAGGTGGTTTATCTTAAAGTTTGCATGCGTCAGTCACTAGAGCATGTAAGTGTGTATTGAAAGTGTGATTGCTGTGTCGCAGCATTACAGACTGTGTTCGAGTGAATGATGCAGCAGTGTAGTGGCGCTTGTTTGGCAGCTGCAGTTTTACGGACTGGTCTTTGAGGACAGAAGTGAGGTATACATAATGCATAAATGGCAAGAGGAGGCGTGTTTGGGGTAGCATGCGTAGCTGCAGGAGTGTTATGATAGTGGTAAGATGAGTGGATCTGGCTGCAGCTGCAAGTAATGTGGTGTGCGTGGACTTCTGTGAGGCTGGTTACAGTGAAGTGGTGCAGTGTAGAGGTGCTTGTTTGGCAGCTGCAGTTGTACAGACTGGTCTTTGAGGACAGAATTGAGATATACATGATGCATAAATGGCAAGAGGAGAGGCATGTTTGGGGTAGCATGCATAGCTGCAGGAGTGTTATGATAGCGGTGAGATGAGTGGATCTGGCTGCAGCTGCAAGTAATGTTGTGGTGTGAGTGGACCTCTGTGAGGCTGGCTTACCATGAAGTGGTACAGAGGCTTGTCACGATAGTGCAATATGCAGTAGTTGCTGCATATGCACATTGTAACCAAAAGCCAGCTTGTGAATGCATCATGTAAGTACTGCCTTTTGACTGCTGCTATATAGCTAGGTGTATGCATTCATCTTCTCCTGTATTGACAGGTATTGGACAATGACAGGCAAGTTGGGATGTCACGTGGCGCTATGTGATGTGGATAATGCTAGCTCAAGAATGGATGAACATGAGAAATGAGTGGTGGCTGCTGTATTTTAAAGGGTGTGAAGAGATTGGATTGCTGTCCCGAAAATACTAAGGTAAGAAACTTTAAGTCAAACAGTTTGATACTCCCTGATACAGGAATTGGACATTGCAATGGATAATTCAGATCTGCCTTATGCAAGATATGCAAGGCAACAGTTAAGGGACTACAGTACAAGGTCAGACCATTGAGATGGCACCATTTTGAGCTTTTACCCAGGGACGCCGCTGGAAACGTTCATAGTGTGCCCATTCAAACTAACAGGTAAACAACCGGATAACAAAATATTTACTGCAACTTGCTAAGAAAGAGCAAACCTCTACAGGTAGCCAGTTAAGTGAATGAAACCAAAAAGCCAGAGAATCATGGAAATTATTTTATACAGGAAAAAAATCGTAATTACATCTGATAACAGGTCATGTTATATTTCAATATGTTCATTTTATTCAGTAGTAGTGTAGTAACACTGATGTTTGGAAATAGAAATTTGGTATGCATACTTGTACATTCTGCACGGCAAATGATGCTTAGGTGGTGTATCTCTTGCATACTTCTCTTGTATTTGCACCAGATACTGCTAGTGTGCAGTGCGGGAATAAAAATATTAAAACATTACCCTTGTATCAGAGGTGGAAGTGCAACATATTCATAGTGGCTTAACCTGAGAGTAGCTTTAAGCAAGCACCATGTGAAACCTGAACAAGCACCTAGAATTATTCAGTGTAGCTTCCACACCTTAAGTCTGAAAATGAATTCACATACTCGCATGAGCAGGAATAGCTGCATATTGATTGCTAAAGGTGTATGGGCATGTCGGGTGGTTACTACACTGTAAAATTGGTATGTAATGGTGGGGATATTTGGAAGGCATGAGAAAACACACGAGTATATTAGTCATAGCACCAATTGAACTGGAGTCTGGCAAATATTTAGTAAGGGATTTAGTCCATGCACAAATATTTCAACAGTGATTCTTTGCAGTGGCATCCATTATCTGATTCAAGGTTAATTAACCTTGATGTCCTTTATATATATATATATAAAAAATAAATTAAAAAAAATGTACTTTGTTATAAGTGACTATTGGACAGAAGAAAAAGGAAGGGGAAAATATAGCACTGTTTATATGTACAAAGACAAATCCAGGGACACTGCAAAAGTTTTTTTTTTTGCAAACCAACCAGTGGAGTAAAAAAATATGTAGGCAAACATTGAATACCAACACACTTTGCACATGTAAATAATTTTTAACAAGGTGGAAGCATGAAGTGATACCTTAAACACTTACATTAATAAAGATCTAAACTGGTTAATAGTGTAAATGTTTTATTTAGTTCCCTGGTGCAAGACCTTCCAGGAGTTGCTACATAAACTGGATGCTAATTTAGTCAAGTAAGGCCATGGCTATAGTTCAGCAAAAAAAAATGTCCCCTGTAACAAAGGAAATGCTAGAGCAAAGATTGAATTACATGAGTCAAGCACCCTGCTGAGATCTGCCAGTCAATGGAATTACCAAGTCATATTACCCTCAGGGCTTTGACAGCTAGGGAAGCTAAGTGTTAAGGGGGAGGGGAGAAGGAAAAGGACTGGAATTCATTGTCTCACAAATTAGTGCCACTTAAACTAAATTAGAAAAAAGGCAGCAGTAAACAGCACTTTGAGTGTGTTCTGTGACATTTGCACTGTTTCTGTTTTAAGTAGTCATTCAGCAGCAGGGTTCAACTAGGCTATCTGCCCTAGGGCATTTATAAGCCTAGCCAGAGTGTGTTTGGCTTTCGCCACCCATTTTAAATGAATTTTGCTATGCCCTTTTTTGAGGTTAGTATACTGTGCCTCTGTCTAACAGTGACACAGAAGTGATACCCGGGGTAAACCTACGATCTCCCATCCACTCATCAAGATTCCTCTTGAAGAGAGTCAATGAGGGACTCTGCCTAACCTGGACTGGGATTTTATTCCAGAGTGAAGGGAGCCTCTGGGTTATGAATCTGTCTGTCCAGCATGTCCTATTTATTTCAGTGCTGAGGTTCAAGTCTCTCGAGCGCATAGCTCGATGGGATTTGGATTTTCTGAGGTGCAGCATGTGCATTAATTCCGGGTTGGACATGGCTTTATACGTCAGGCACAGATTGCCTCTGAGCAGGCGGTATGCCACTGCCACTGAGTAGAGCTGGAGTTTCTTTAACCGGGCAGCATATGACATCTGTTTGAGCCCTTTGATCCTCTTGGGGGGGTAATTTTGGGGTCTTTCCAGTTGCTGCAGGTGTCTGGTAAGGTACATCCCAAAAGGGGCATTGTACTCAATTATGGGCCTGATGAGGGATGAGTAAAGAGGCATGATGACCTCCCCTGATCTAGATGTGAATCCCTTCATGATTAGGTGGGCTATATAAAATGTTTTTCTAACCACTTTGGCCATGTGGTTGTCAAAAGAGAGATTGCTATCAACTTGGGTCCCCAGGTCCCTAATTACTTCTTCCGTACTTAATGGATTACCACCTAAGTGGTAATTTGTGGGCACTTTGTTTTTGCCAAAGGGGATGACTATACACTTTTTGGCGTTTAGCCTGAGGCCATGGCTCTGGCACCAGTTGTCTTTTTCTATGAGGCCCTTTTGTAGGATGCTTGTGTCGGCTGGAGAGTCTATTATGGCGCCTAGTTTGCAGTCATCTGCGAACTTGGTCAGCCACAGTCCTTCCGTGTTGGCCTATACCTCAGAGGAATATATACCGGACAAGAGAGGTCCCAGGACTGAGCCTTGTGGGACGCCACTTGTAACTGGTTTGGGGTCTGACATGGCTCCAGCAATTCTAACCATGTGGGTTCTGTCCTTGAGCCAGTTTGCAACACATCTAGTGACATAGGGGTTTATATTTAAGCTGGTGAGCTTATCTATAATGCCCAAGTGGGGTATTGTATTAAAGGCTTTTGCAAGGTCCAGGTAGGCTGGGTGGACTACCTTCCCCTCGTCAATGGCCTTGGTGACTGTTTCAAAAAAATCGACTAGATTTAAGAGGCAGGATCTGCCCTTAACAAAGCCGAACTGGGTAGGATCCAGTGTCTGTAGGTCCACAATATCTTTATTTATGAGGTCCATGATGATCCTTTCCATAGCTTTGGAGACCAAGCTAGTCAGGCTTATGGGGCGATAGTTTCCAGGATCCGGACCACTGTTGCTGTACTCCACTCTTTGGGTACATATCCTGTAGTAAGGCTAAGACTGAACAGTAGTTTTATGTTTGGGTTTAGCTCTTCTTGGAGTTCATGTAGGACGCAGCCCGGGACACCGTCTGGTCCCATTGATGCTGTGTTTTTTGCTTTGGAGAGGGCGGCTCTTACCTGAGCATCTGAGATGTCAGGGGGGCAGCACTCTGCTGGGATAGATATTTGCCCTTTTGGTGGGGGGGGGGTTGCGCTGAACCTGTCGGCTAGGATGTTGGCAATGTCTGTGGGTTCGGTGTATTTTTTGTTATTTTGGACTAATTCTGAGCATATCTGGGATTTCCCACCCAGGTTCCTAACTTAACTAAAGAAAGCCTTGTGATTATCCTTAGTATCCTGTGCAATTTTTCTCTCGAAGCTGGCCTTAGACGATTTTATGAGTGCCCGTAGTTTTTTGCTAATACTGATCAGAGATGCCTTCCCTTTTTGGGATTTTGCTTTATCATGTAGTAGCTTCCTCCTTCTATTGTATAGTTTGTTTATGGCTGGGGTCCACCAGACAGGATGCCTGCCTTCGGAGGATTGGGTCTTGGTTTTATTTGGGATTGCATGATCCATGCATTCCTGAAGGTGTTCATAGAATGCGTTTATAAAGGATTCTGCGGTCTGGGCCATATTTTCCACAGGCCCGGGGGCTTTGAAGGATTCCACCTCGGTTTTGAGGAGTGTGAAATTTGCTTTAGAGAAGTTTTTCACTGTGGTTTTCTGGGCAGGGGGTGGGGTCTGGATGTGAATATCCAGTGAGATTAGTTTATGATCTGATCTTACCAGTGAGGGATACACTTCTGGTCTGGAGCATAGAGTCCCCATGTTGGTGATGATCAGGTCCAGTATGTTTTCCCCTCTTGTGGGATTGGTAACAACTTGTTCCATAGCATTTGAGTTTATAAATTCTAGGAACCTTTCGGCAAGGGTGTTGGAGCTAGAGTAATGCTTCCAGTCTATGTTTGGGTAGTTGAATTTGCCCAATATAATGGTGTTTGGAGAGACCTTCATATTTTCCAGTGTTCTCAGGAAGGCCGAGTGGGGTTCCTGGGTTTGGGAGGGTGGTCTGTAGCAGGCTATAAACTGGAAGGCAGTTTTACCCACAGTTAGTTGCACATGGATAGTCTCTGATGCTTCGTGCTGTGCCACCAACCTGGAGGTGTGGGTATCTTTGACGAATATTGATACTCCTCCTCCTTTTGTGGTTTGGTCCAAGTTTTGGGGCTGAAAAGCATGGTATGAGGTATAACCTGGTAGTGCTGGGTGCTCTCGGGAGCCTTGAACCAGGTTTCTGTTACTGCACAGATATCGATGTTCTCCATGCTAAGGAGAGTTTTGAGTGCATGCATCTTGAGGTTTAGACTTCTGGCATTGAGTAGCATTACTCTTAGTTTCTTATCCCTTGTGATACCTATTGAGGTGGGTTTGTCTTTTGAGCCTTGCCTAAAAAAGGCACTATGGGGGTGGCAAGAGCCTTTGCCAATATCCGAAAGCCCAGGGGTGATAGGTGCAAGCCGCCCCTAGCGAAGCATCGTGGCTTGTCGAGCATGTCATCCCTGGCTTACAGGCATTGGATCCCTTTTGAATGACACGAATAGTTAAGCCAGTTGTTGAATGTTACTTTCACTGTTCTATTTTACTCAGAACTTTGTATACATGCAACATCAATGAAATGACAGGAGCTTTAGGCAAACGGAGGCCTGCATGATGTAACATTTGTGAGCCAAACAATGATTTGTGGGATACTGAGTGGCAACCTGATTTATCCAAACCACGTCAATATGCTGGCCTCCAGGTGGTCAGAGTCTGTAATTACATATAAAAATATTTAAAATCCTGTAAATAATCCCAGAGTGCTGTTAAAGTGTAGGAAACATCATGCCATAATGTTTTAAACATGTTTTTTGAGTCTTTGGGTGCGGTACTCCTTTAAGACGAGTTTACATTCGCTACTTCTACTACTATTGTCTGATCTGATTAATATACAGTGCTTAACTAGAAATATATGGACTGAAAATCTTCCGCACAGAGAAGTTTCTTACACTGTTTTGTTTAATAACTAAAATAAAAACATGGGGTAATGAAATAAAAAAATGAGACACTGCTGCTTTATCACCTTTCCATTGAAAAGAGAGGAATTTAAGGAATGGGTAATGGAAATTAAGACGCTACTAGTGAAGATATTTGGTGGTCCAGTTGCACAGCAGATAACATTGTCCCCTCACATCAAGAGGTTTCCCAGTTTGTCAGCTGGGGTGCCTTCTGTATGGAGTCTGCATGTCCTCCCTGTGTTTGCATGGGTTTCCCCAGGTATTTTGGTTTCCTCCCACATTCCAAAGACATGCCGAAGGTGGATTGGACACACTAAATTGTCCATAGGTGTGAGTATGAGTGTGTGATGAGGATGAACTACCATGGCAGAGCTAGACACCCAGTGGTGTAAACCTTGGCTTTAGATGATTGTCACTGTTGAAGTGACACTGACCACATGTGCAAAAATGGGAAAGGGGGTTGTGGATGGATTAGAAAAGATAGAAATTTCTTCTGAAAATAAAATATAGCGAGGGAGTTGGATAAAATTAAAGTGGAGTTTAAAAATAGAGTGGAAATAAAAGAAAGAGAGATATGGTTAAGAAGTAAGAATTATTTAGAGGGACTGACAAATGTTAAAGTATCACAGAATAGGGGAATCTCACAGAACAAGAGGAGCAACTGCAGAATGCTAAACAGAAAATAAGGGATTACCTTGATATGCATGAGTTTAGAAAGATTGCTGTTAAGCAACTGTTTTTTGATGATAACTCTAGAGCACAAAAGCTTTTAGCACAATGACTTGGGCAACAGAATGTAGAAAGGCCCGTCGCCAAGCTTAGGGCACCTATAGCAAGGAAGATGAGAGATATTGTAGAGGTACTAGAAATATTTCAGAAATACTGTGAAAGTCTGTATAAAGCAGAGAAATGTGGAAATCAAGAAATGGTACAAATGGAAATATGTCAAGGTTAGAGGTAGATGAGGCTCGGTTATTAATAGGATAGAAATGGTGATGTATAACCAATCTACAGGAAGGTCCCCAGAAAGAGATGGTATTCCTGTAGAAGTTTGGCAGGAAGGAGGGAAAAAACTGATAAAGATGTGGAAGGTTTTGTTTAACAGTATTTTAAGAGGAGGAGGAGAAATATCAACATCCTGGAAGGAAGCGGTTCTTGCTGTAGTACCTAAAGAAGGTAGAGCGCCAACAGATCCAGCTTCATACAGGCCCATTTCAATCCTAAACCATCATTTTAAAGTGTTTATGTCTATAATGGCTAAAAGAATATCAAAAGTGATGGCAAAATTGATCTCTATCAGTGTGTTTTTGTGGAGGGAGGCAAACGTTTGACAACATTAACAGAACATTGATGACCCAGAGGGAAGCCGAATGTAAGAAAATGTCACTGTTGTTGGTGGGTGTTGATGCAGAAAAAGCATTTGACAGAGTAAGTCCGGACTTTATGAGCAGGGCAATGGAGGTGTTTGCATTCCCTGATAAAATTATAGCGCTGATTAGGAGGATATATAAAGGATCGCAGGTGAAAACTAAAGAGAACGTGTTCCTCTATGATAAATTCTCCATTTGCAGATGAACTAGGCAGAGGTGTCCTCTTTCCAGTTTATTTGCATTACATTTAGAACCACTGGCAAAGAAAATTTAGGACTCAAGAATATAACTGGTATGGTAGTCAAGAAAAGCTGGCTTTATTTGCAGATGATACTATTTTATACCTAATAAAACCAGAAAATTACATTTCTGTGTTGTGGAACATTTTGAGACTGTTTGTTTCAAATCTTTTTGGAATACAAAATTAATGAAGCTAAAACCGACATTAGGTATAAATTATGTACCCACATATGAATTGGTTCAGCAATATCCATATTTGAGGACATGATAAAATGAAGTACTTAGGAGTATGGATTAAAATGATTCCAGTGTGTAGCTAAGGATATTTGGGAAGACTAACCAAAAGATAATACAAAAACTGAGAAATTGGAGTCTGTTATAAGAATAGCAAGATACAAGTAGTTAAAATGTTTTTATTTGCTTTAGTCTTATACACAGGTCAGGCATATTTTTATCAACCAGAGGAGAAGTTGTGGATAGCAATTAAGAAAGAGCTGAAAGAGAACCAAACAAAAAACAAAACAGCAAAATAAATAAGAAGAAACTGGTGTGGCAGCTCCACAAGTTTATTTAAAAAACAACGAAGCACTTTCGTCTGTGTTAATCAGACTTCACTCTGATGAAGTCTGATCAACACAGAGGAAAGCGCTTAGTTGTTGGCTTTTAAACAATAAAAGAGATGAAGGATTTTATTTGGGAGGGGAAGACTGCAGCAGTATGATAAGCTGATTCTTCCAGTAGAACAAGGTGGATTGGAATCGCCCAATTTGAAGGGGTATTTCAGAGCTACACAGTTAGGGCTCCTACACATAGCACAAGCAGAAAAGTATAAATCCAAGTGGAAAGGAATGATGAAACAGTGGGGGAAGCTCAAGAAACAAGGAGAGACTGGGATTTTGGATGCAGATCTTTAAGGAGAATAACAATAATAATATAGAATATTATATTCATAAAGTATTCTAAGAACTAAGCCAACATGGAAATGGAGAAAGGAGATTCTGCCAATAGGGACGACTGCAATTAAGGGATACAGACAGCAGTCCAGAGGGGGCTGGAATTTATTGGAGAAAACTGGCAAAGAAACAAAGGTATTAGGAGCAAATAACTAGACAGGGAAAGGTAATAGAATGGGAAGATGCCAAAGACTTATTTGGACTGTAGTTTAGAGATTGCCTTCACTAGCAAAGACTGATATCAGAGTATAGGCAAAGTAAAGAAATGGGGGGGAGGGGGCTAAAGGAAAGACCAGCACTGGTAGCATTTTTATTAGAATGTAGAACAGAAGCTGCTGTTAAAAGAATAATTAGTAGAGCATATAAAATACTGTATGATAACTATTAAGAATCAATCAGAGGAGGTTACAGAGTATTGGGAAGAGAGACTGGATAAGCAATTCAGAAAGAAACAAAGGGGGGGGGGGTAATATGTATGTCTCCCAAATATGCAACAAAATCTAGAAGATTTAGGATTTTTGCTTGGAAATGTTTATTTGCATAGGTAGTGTTATATCCCAAGTAGATTCTAGAGAATTTTTCCTCAAGTAAACTGCAAATGCTGGGGAAGAAAGAGGTAATTAGGAACATATTTTCCGGGAGTGTAATTAGTTTGCAATCTGTAAAGATTCCCTGCAGACTACTTTGTCAGAGATACTGGACGAGCAAGTTTGTGTATCTAGAGAAATGGTTTTTCTGAGCTATGATACAGAATTGGAATTAGCTAGACGTAGTAAGACCTTGCGGAGTCTAATTATGGTGGATGCCAAAAAAAGCAATTACTAGAAAATGGAAATCAAAGTATAAACCAACTGTACTGGAGGTAGTGAATGTAGTAACAGAATTAAAACAATTGGAAATGGGATCTTTGAAAAAGGGTAGGGGCAAATAACTTAAAAAAAAAATAGGAATTTTGGGAACAATACTTACAGGGAAGGAATGAGGTATGTAATATTTGGCTGACACTGATTGGGTAGATTATAAGTGATGCATAATGTTTGCAGTTAAAATTATGTCAGTAAGGTTTGTGATGTATAATGCTTGCAATTAAGATTATATCAATACGGTTTATATATATTTATATAAATGTATGATTGCCTATGTTATAAGTGATGATTTAATAAAGATGTTTCTTGTAAAAAACAAAACAAAAAAAAACTACCAAACACTCTTAATCTCTGCGAACTTTACTCACCTAACCGACAATTGGGACAACTCAGGATAAATATGGCTAGGCTTGTAAGGGCTCTAAGGCTGTTAGCCTAGTAACCTTCTATAAAAGCATCTACCCTGTTGAATGCGTGTACAGATAACCAAGTAGCTGCCTCTATAATAGCCCTGCAATCAATTCCCTAAAATGTGCCAGGGGAAGAAACTGCTTTAGTGGAATAGGATTTAACTGATGAGCAACTACCATGAAGGGAGTAACAAAATGATACTGAACTGAGAAATTCATTTGAAAATTGGAGACATGATTACCCATCATGATTTTCTGGAAGAAACAAATAGCCAGTCCTTTTTCCTAATATCTTTTGCTGTATCCAATAAGACTCTAAGTTGTTTTTGCACATCCGGTGAAAGCAGAAGTCTTTCATACTTGTTTTGAGAGTTTGGAAATAAAGTGGGTGGATTAATAGCTTGGTTGAGAGAACTGAGTGAGCATGGAAAATTTGCTTTAAATAAGGAAGAGAGGAGAGAGAGAGAGAGAGCATTAGGGCTTGGAGCTCAGAAACCCTTCTGATACAGAAGCTGCAGGTTTGAAATGTGGCTGGGTAAGCTTCTTCAAGGAGGGGGGGGGGTATAGCCTCCTAGGTGGGAACAAGTTAAGGATGCCCTTGAGAAACTGCTTCACCTCAATTCTAGAAGGAAGGCTGGATCAACGGGCATGCATGTAGAAACAGCAGATAAGTGCCACGATAGAGAAATACTCTAAACCAAAGGGTAAAGTAGAGAATTGAATGCAAGTGGGTTCACATAAGCATGAAGATATAGCGGGAATCCCAGTTTGAATAGAATTCTGTTTATTTTTGTGACATCAGATTAGACAATCATTCCATTTGGGGATATATGATCTTCTAGTGGTAGATTTTCCAGCCTCCTGGAGAACCTGGAGCATGTCTACAGAAAACTGGTGTCTGAAAGGGGTTAAAATTCCACCATCCACAATATCAGGTTGAGGGCTAGTAAGTTGGAATGAAGAAAATAACCCTTTTTCTGTGTGAACATGTCCATTCTGTGGGCTAACCTGTGATGACAGATGATGAAGGGGGAGCCAATGCTGCCTTGGTGACAAAGTCCCCAGCAAGATTTTCAGTCCCTTTGGATCTTATTAAACCTTCAAGTTGAGGGAAGGTATAAAGGAATTTCCCCACTCTAAGATTTCTGCATCAGAAGGATAAAAGCTGACAACAGCAAACATGAAAAACCTGGAAGTTCGAACAAAGACCTCAATTGTGCAGGATTGTGGATTTGGTCCTTGTCCCACTGAACTATAGGTTCATAGGTAGGTACTAGGCTATCTGCCCGAAGGCATTTACAAGCCTAGCCAGAATGTGTTGGCTTTCACCACCCCCTTAGATTAGTTCCCTGTGCCTCTGTCCAGCAGAGCCACCGAAGTGACCCCCTGGGTAAACTTTGTTTCCCATCCACTCGTCAAGGTTTCTCTTGAAGAGCGTTAGCTAGGAGCTCTGCCTAATGTAGATTGGAATCTTGTTCCAAAGCATGGGAAGTCTCTGTGACAGGAATCTATCCCTCAAGCATGTCCTATTTATTGTTATGGTGAGGTTTAGATCCCTAGAGCATGTGGCTCGAGGGGATAAGCTTTTCTTTAGGTGGAGCTTCTTCAGTCGAGCTGCATAGGGCATCTGTTTGAGGCCAATGATCCTCTTGGTGAGGTACTTCTGTGGTCTTTCCAGCTGTTGCAGGTGTCTTGTAAGATACATCTCAAATGGGGAAACTGTACTCTATGATGGGTCTGATGAGCGATGAGTAGAGGGGCACAATGACCTCTTTTGATCTGGATGCGAACCCTTTTGTGATAGTGTGCCACGTAGAAGGATTTTCTAACCACTTTGGCAATGTGATTATCAAAAGAGAGTTTACTATCTACTTTGGTCCCCAGATCCCTTATTATGTCTTCCGTATTTATGTGGTAGTTTGTGGGTACTTTGTTTTTTCCAAAGGGGATGACTATGCACTTTTTGGCATTTAGCTTGAGGCCATGATTTTGACACCAGGTGTCCATCTCAGTGAGACCCTTTTGGAGGATGTCTGTCAGCCAGGGAGTCAATTATAGCCCCTAGTTCACAGCTGTCTGCGAACTTGGTCAGCCATAGTCCTCCTGTGCTTGCCTGTACCTCTGAGAAGTATATGCCGAACAGGAGGGGTCCTAGGACTGAGCCCTGGGGGACGCCACTTTTAACTGGTTTAGAGTCAGACCTAGCTCCCACAACTCTTACCATGTGGGTTCTGTCCATGAGCCAGTTGGCAACCCATCTTGTGACGTAGGGGTTTATGTTCAAGCTGGTGAGCTTGTCTATAATACCAGAATGGGGAATGGTGTCAAAGGCCTTTGCAAGGTCTAGGTAGGCTGTATGTACCACCTTTCCCTCGCCTATAGCCTTGGTAACTGTCTCAAAGAAGTCCACCAGGTTTAGGAGGCATGATATGCCGTTACAGCCAAACTGGGTAGGGTCCAGTGTTTGGAGGTTCCCAATTTCTCTGTTAATGAGTTTCATGATGATGCACGCTATAGCCTTGCAGACCAAGCTAGTCATGCTTATAGGGCGATAGTTCCCAGGGTCTGTTGTGGCTGCACCATTGTGGAGTGGAATGACTGTTGCTGTGTGCCACTCTATGGGTACGTAACCTGTGGAGAGGCTGAGTTTGAACAGTGTTTAGGTGAGGGGTTATTCATCTTTGAGCTCATGTAGGATGCAGCCTGGGACTCCGTCCAGTCCCATTGATGCTGTGTTTTTGGCTTTGGAGAGGGCTGTTTTAACCTGAGTGTCTATGATTTCAGGAGTTCTACATTCTTCTGGTATGGTTATGGGCCCTTTTGGGGGTGAGAGGGGGGTGAAGTTTGCTCTGAACCTGTCTGCCAGGATGTTGGCAATATCGGTCGGTTTAGTGTATTTTGTACCATTCTGCACTAACACTGATCAGATCTGAGCATTGCCACTTAGATTCTTGACATAGCTAAAGAATGCCTTGTGGTTATCTTTGGAGTCCTTGGCAATTTTTCTTTCGAAACTCGCCTTGGATGATTTTATGAGGGATCGTAGTTTCTTGCTGAAACTGATCAGGGATGTCTTCCCTTCTTGGGATTTTACTCTTCTGTACTAGTTTCCTCCTCCTATTGTATAGCTTGTTTATGGCAGGAGTCCACCAGACTGGTTTCCTTTTCTTGGAGGAGTAAGTCTTGGTTTTGCTTGGGATAGCATGATCCATGCATTCTTGTAGGTGCTCGTAGAATGCATTAGTAAAGGATTTTGCAGCTTGGACAATGTTATCCTTCAGCATGGTGGCTTTGAAACTTTCCACCTCGGTCTTAAGTAACGTGAAGTTTGCTTCTGAAAAGTTTTTCACGGTGGTTTCCTTGTCCGGGGGTGGGGGCGGAATGTGGATATCCAAAGTGATTTGTTTATGGTCAGATCTAACCAGTGAGGGGTTGACCTTCGGTGTGGAGCACCAGTCACCCATGTTGGTGATGACCAGGTCCAATACGTTGTCATCTCTGGTGGGAGTGTTGACCAGTTGATCCAGAGCATTTGAGTTTATAAATTCTAGGAAATGTTGGGTAAGGGAGTTAGTACTTGAGTAGTTCTCCCAATTAATGTTTGGGTAATTGAAATTACCCAATATTAGGGTGTTTGGTAGGACCTTTATATTTCCCAGTGTTTCCAGAAATGAGGAATGGGGGTCCTGGGACATGGTGGGTGATCTGTAGCAAGCTACAATTTGAATTGCAGTTTTGCCCGTTGTTAGTTGCACGTGGATGATCTCTAAAGCATCATGCTGTGCCACTAACCTGGAGGTGTGGGTATCCTTGATGAATATGGATACGTCCCCACCTTTTGTATTTCGGTCTGGATTCTGTGACCAAAATGTATGGTATGAGCAATAGCCTGGTAGTGCTGGGGTGCTCTCTGGAGCCTTAAACCAGGTTTCTGTTACTACAATTATATAGATTTTCTCCATACTGAGGAGTACCTCGAGTGCATGCATTTTGAGGTTTAGACTTCTGGCATTGAGTAGCATCACCCTCAGTTTATAGCGGTGGGTTTGTCTTTTGAGCCTTGCCTAAAAAAGGCACTATGGGGGTAGCAAGAGCCTTGGCCAGTGTTCGAAAGCCTAAGGGTGACCAGTGCAAGCCATCTCTAGCGAAGCAGCGTGGCTTTTCGATCATGCCATCCCAGGCGGACAGACACTGGATCTCCTTTGAATGACACCAGAAACTTAGCCAATTGTTGAAATTGATAATTTTTTCTTTATATTGTGGTATCATTGTTGGTGAGGCAGGATGCTACTCAGGGTCAGGTTCATACCGGCTTGGGCTACAAGATCAGAGAGCTCTTCCATGTCTCTTCATGTAGTCCAGGGAGATATGGCTCAGGTCATTCATGCCAACATGGACAATGACAGAGTCATATTTGTTCTGGAGTGACCTGAGTGCTTGTGTTATGTGGTGGATCCTGGTACCCGACAGGCAGCTAACAATAACCTTCTCCTTATTCAGCCTGGTGAGTGGGATGTCAGTGTGCCTGACTATAGTCACCTTTTACTAGTATGTTGGGTATGCTATTTTGCCTTAAGGGCTGTGATTGCATGGCACACTGGTTTTGTGAAGTATGTGTTTCATGATTTGTGTTGGGGGGTGGAGGTTGCTTGGATGTCTGCTTTGGAGGTCTCTGTTGCTTTTGCAGATTTTTGTTTAGAGCCTCCGAGCATGTTTTCGTGTGTTTTTTGCCGGTGCTGGTTTAATGGGTCTATGCGAGACTGGTGGTAGTGTGTTGCAAGTATTTCCCTTCTCTTGACTGTCTGATCCAGCCTTGGGTTGAGAGAGCTTAGCCTCCAGTTTGGCTGTATAATTGCATCTCTCACATGTATTAGTGTTTGGTGGTAGGAGGAGAGGGTTGTCTGTGTACATGAGGCAGTTGTAACATTGCCTCAAAATGCCCAGATTCACCACTTGGACTGGAGAGTATGCCTGAAGTTGCCCTTTGGACATGCCTGGACAGGTACAGTGAACTGTTTTACTGAATGGCTGGTAAGGTTAAATAGAGAGCCTTGTCCTTCTGTACAGTATAGGAGGGTCTAGTGCTAGGGTTTATAAGTGCTTGCTATGAGTTTTGAGCAAATGCTCGGCTGAGAAATGAATGGCTTGAGTGTGCTTAAGTTGAAAGTTTGTCTTGTTCCAAGGGAAAAATTGAAGAGGAGACTTTGTGGAGTCGGGAATAGTTATACCCTAGCTAACCGGCACTGCCTGGCATGCAAAACTGGTCAAATGCAGTATTTATAGCAGGGATATGAAAGAGATAGAAATTAGCCCAAAATGGCCAATAAACTACTAATTTCTGGGCTGAAACAACTCCTCCAGGAACAGATAGGCTGCTCAAAGCTCCCCTCTCTCACAGGTGAACAGAGAAACTTACTATTGTGAGCTTTCATACTTCTGATCAGGACTTCTATATATTTGTCAGGCTGCTTCCTTGAATGTTAGGAGTGTCAAGAGTCTGCATGAGATGTCATTGCCTCATATGCTATAAAATAGTATTCCAGACTGAGCAACTGTTTAGCAGTTGTGGACAAGGAGACTGACCTGCAATTGTAACTTTCTCATGAGCCACACATGCTGGGATAGGACTGCCAGACTCTCTGGTATATATACATTCTGGTTTGCTAAATTCTACTTCTCAGAACTATGTTATTGGCTTGGAACTAATTTGCACATTGTAGATATATGCTTGCATATTAGTCAACTCTTGTTTCTGCTCTGCACCAGCTTAAAAAGTTATGTTTCTGTTCATTATGTGAATGCTTGTATGCCATTAGTGTGTCTCAGTGCTATGTAAATGTCATGGTGACATTCATATTTAGCTTGTTATAATATTTATTCTTAATGTATTATCATACCCCTGTGGCTTGGGTCATGAGTAAAAATGCTTCCTCAGAACAGTTCACAAACCATAAATAAATGTAACATAGAGTGCTGGTTGAGGTGCAACAGTGAATTATCCAAGAAGAGTAGGAGCACCAGAGTATCCATGCTACTTGTTTGGGAGAGATGTTACAGAAATGGTATTAAAATATTCTGAATTGGATCATTTCTGTTCTCTGATATGAGTGATGTTACTTAGCTTGGTGTAGACCATTGAAGAGACAGTGAAGGCTGAGCTGAAAACGGTGAATTTCTCAAAAAAAAGAAATATCTGAATGCCACTTTCCAGGCATGTTTCTAGGAACATCTGACACTGCAAGCTACTGACATTAAATTATTTTGGTTTAGATATTTAAATTCTGCCCCCAGGCTGCTGAGTTAGAGATATTTCCTTTGCCAGAAGTGAGTGAGCTTTCTTCTGTACACCCATGTAGAGAGTAGGTTAACAATGAATTTCTGAAAAACCATAAGTGGTAGGAGTGCCAGACTGTTAAGTTTACTTCCTAGGATGGTGCGCTACAAAACATTACTCAAACATTTTGGACAATTCCATTTCTCAGAAAAGATTTATCTGCTCCCTTGTGATATCAGATTAGGGACACAGAGTGAAGGCTGTCCTGAAAGTGTGCATTTTTCAGGAATCATAAAAGTGAAAAATGTCAGAGCCTTCAGATACTTCCATAGATGGTATGCTAGGAAATATTGAAATATCCTGGTTTGGTTAATTTGTCTTTCTCAGAACAGCGCATTGCTACTGGTTCATAGGTAGGTACTAGGCTATCAGCCCTGGGGCCTATACAAGCACAGCCAAAAAGGTACCCTGGATTTTGCCACCCAAGAAAATTATTTTCCTGCGCCACTGTTGAGCAGAGCCACAGAGGTGATCCCCAGGGTGAATTTCCTATTTCCCATCCAATCATCAAGATTTTTCTTGAAGAGTGCTAATGAGGAGCTTTGTTTGATATAGATAGGTAGTTTATTCTGGAGTATGGGAAGTCTCTGGGACAGGAATCTATCCTTCTGGCATGTTTTGTTTATTGTGGTGACAAGGTTTAGGTCCCAAGAGCATGTAGCTCGGAGGGATTGGGGTTTCTTTAAGTGGAGCATGTCCAACAGCTCTGGGTTTGACATAGCTTTGTATGTTAGGCAGACCTCTGAGTAGGCAATATGTGACAGAGTAAAGCTGGAGTTTTTTGAGACGGTCTGCGTAGGGCATCTGTTTGAAGCCGGTAATCCCCTTTGTGAGGTATTTCTGCGGCCTTTCCAGTTGTTTGATGTCTTGTGAGGTACATACCAAAAAGGGCATTGTACTCTATAATGTGTCTAATGAGTGATGAGCAGAGGGGGAACAATAATCCCTCTTATTTCTGGATGAGAAACCTTTTGTGATGAGGTGTGCCACGTAGAAGGATTTCCTGACTACTGTGGTGATGCGATTATCAAAGGAGAGACTACTCTCCACCTGTGTCCCAAGGTCTCATCACACTTTCGGTGTTAAGTATACCACCTATGTTGTAGTTCATGAGTACAGAGTTTTTACCAAAGGGGATGACATTGCACTTTTTGGCATTGAGCTTGAGGCCACGGCTTTGACACCAGGCATCTGCTTCAGTGAGGCCCTTTTGTAGGATGTCCACATCGTTAGTTTCGGTTATGGCTCCTAGTTTGCAGTCATCTGCGAACTTAGTTAGCCAAAGACCTTCTGTGTTAGCCTGTACTTCAGAGAAGTAGATACCAAACAGGAGAGAACCCACGACTGAACCCTGTGGTACTCCACTTGTCACTGGTCTGAATTCAGATTTGGAGTCTGCTCCTTTCACATTGTGGGTTTCGTCAGTGAGCCAGTTGGCAACCCATCTTGTGACATAGGGATTTATACCTAGTTTAGTGAGTTTATAATTCCAGAGTTGGGGATGGTGTCGAAAGCCTTGGCAAGATCTAAATAGGCTGTGTGAACCACCTTACCTTTGTCTACGGCTTTGATGACTGCTTCAAAGAAGTCTTATCAGGTTTAGGAGGCATGATCTGCCTTTTACAAACCCGAACTGGGTGGGGTCCAGAGTTTGGAGATTACCAATGTCTTTGTTTATAAGTTCCATGATGATACGTTCCATGGCCTTGCAGACCAGGCTCGTCAGGTTAATGGGGCAGTAGTTTCCAGGGTCCGTGGTGGCTCCCCCCTTGTGGAGTGGGCTAACCGTTGCTGTGCGCCATTCAGCAGGCACAAAGCTTGAGGTGAGGCTATGATTGAACATGGTACTTAGGTTGGGTGCCAGTTCATTCTGTAGTTCATGTAGAATGCAGCCTGGATGTTGTCTGGTCCCATGGATGCTGTGTTCTTGGATTTGGAGAGTGTGGTTTTTACCTGTGCAGCCGTGAATACAGGAACTTTGCATTCTTCCAATACAGAGATGGGCTCTTTAGGGGGTGAGAGGGGGGTAAAGTTAGTACTGAACCTATCTGCCAGGATGTTGGCAATATCAGTTGGGTCTGTATATTTAGTGCCATTGTGCTGTAACTCAGAGCAGATCTGAGTGTTGCCATTGAGCTTCTTGATGTACCTATAGAATGCTTTGTGGTTGTCTTTAGAATCATGGTGATTTTGTTTTCATAACTAGCTTTGGAGGATTTTATCAGGGATTGCAGCTTCTTACTGAGGATGACCAGGAAGCTCCTCCACTCATGGGATTTTACTGTCTTTTGCAACAGTTTCTTCCTTCTGTTGTACAGTTTGTTTATGGCAGGGGACCACCAGATTGGCTTCCTTTTTTTGGAGGATAGTATCTTGGTTCTCTTTGGGATAGCACGATCCATGCACTCATGTAAGTGCTTATAAAGTGCAATTGTGTAGGATTCAGTAGTCGTAACTGTATTGTCCATCTGCATGGATGTCATGAAGTTAACCACTTCTGTCTTAAGCATGAAGTTGGCTTTGGAGAAGTTTTTTACCATGGTTTCCTTAATGGGGGGGGGGGCAGGATATGGATATCTAGGGTAATTAGCTTATGGTCGGATCAGACCAATGAGGCGTTGACTTCAAGTGTGGAACACTGGTCACTCATGTTGGTAATGACTAGATCTAGGATATTGTTGCCCCTGGTGGGGGTGTGGATAAGTTGATCCAGGGCACTGGAGTTTATGAATTCCAGAAAGCGCTGAGCGAAGGAGTTGGTACATGAGTAGTTTTCCCAGTTAATGGTGGAGTAGTTGAAATCGCCCATTATTAGGGTGTTTGGTTGAACCCTAATATTTTCCAGTACATCAAGAAAAGAGTAGTGGGAATCCTGGGGGCATGGTGGGTGATCTGTAGCAAGCTACAGTTTGGATTGCAGTTTTGCCCAGAGTTTGTTGCACTTGAATAACCTCGGCTGCATTATGCTGAGCAACTAGCCCGGAGGTGTGGATATCCTTAATGAATATGGACACACCTCCACCTTTGGTGTTCCGGTCCAGGTTACATGGCTGTAAAGTGTGGCATGAGTTATAGCCTGGTAGTGCAGGGGTGCTCCCTGGAGCCTTGAACCAGGTCTCGGTCACTGCACAGATATCTATGTTCTCCATTTTAAGGAGTGGCTCGAGTGAGTGCATTTTGAGATTTAGACTTCTAGCATTGAGTAGCATCAACCTCAGTTTTTGCTTGCCTGTTCTTGTTACAGTGGTGAATTTGTCATTTGAAACTTGCCTAAAAAAAGGCACTATAAGTGCGGCAAGAACCTTAGCCAGTATCCGGAATCCCAGGGGTGACGGGTGAAGGCCATCTCTGGCAAAGCATCGTGGTCTGTTGACCATGTCATCTCGGGCAGACAGATACTGGATCCCTTTAGAATGGCACCAGAAGCTTAGCCAATTGTTGAAGTCAATCATTTTGTCCTTGTACTGCGGCATCATTCTGGGTGATGGCAGAATGCTACTCAGGGCTAGGGTCATACCTGCCTGGGCTACAAGATCTGACAGCTCTTCCATGTCTCTCTTCATGTAGTCCAGGGGAGGTACGTCTCAGGTCATTTACACCAACATGGACAATGACAGAGTCATATTTGTACTTGTTGTGGAGTGACTTGAGTGCATGGGTTATGTGGCGTATCCTGGCACCCGACATGCAGCTGACAGTAACCTTCTCCTTGTTTAGCCTGGTGAGTGGGACACCAGTGTGCCTGACTATAGAGTTACCTATGACTAGTGTGTTGGGTATGTTCTGCCTTATTGGCTGTGGTTGAGTGGCATACTGAGTCTGCTGGCTGTGTGTCATTTGGGTTGTGTTGGGGGTGGAGGTTGCTTACATGTCTGCTTTGGAGGTCTCTGTTGCTTGAGCAGATTATTATTGAGAGCCTCCGTGAATGTTTTTGTGTTTCTATGTGTGGATTTTGGTGGTGTAGATTTAGTGATGAGTGTGGTGTGATGCAAGTGTTTACCTTCCCCTCTTGACTGTCAAGTTCAGTCTTGATTGGAGAGAGCTTTACCTCCAGTTTGGTTAGATAAGTGCATCTCTCACAGGTTGTAGTGTTGGGTGGTAGGAGGAGAGGATTGTCTGTGTACATGAGGCAATTTCTACATTGCCCCTAGATGCCCAGATTCATCAGATAGACAGGAGAGAACATTGGGAGCTGACCCTTGGACATGCCTGAGTAAAAAACTATTTTCCTCTAGATAAGTGAGGAAAGTGAGTACAGGAGCTGTTTTTCTCTAAGCAAGTGAGGAAACTAAGTACCAAAACTGTTTTCCTCTAGGTAATGAGGAAGGTTGAGTGCTGTAGTAGTTAGGTTATTTAGTGCTTACAATTTCTGAACAAGTGCTGATCAGGAATAAGCAAATTCAAGTGCTAAAATTAAGAATCTGTATCAGGACTAAACTAGATACAGGAAAGGGGGGAAACATGTGCAAATGCGGGCTTTTAAATCAGAAAGTTGAGAGAGATGGAAAAACTGCCCAAATGGCCAATAACTACAATTTCTGGGCCAGAACCACTCCTTATGTGGTAGATAGGTTACCTAGTGCTTACCACTCCCACAGATAAGCTAGAAGGCTTCCCTCCAACACAGAAAGCTTGGGGGGGGGGGGCTCAGAAGCTTACATACAGTCCTGGATACAGCAAATCTGAATCTGGACTACACTAGTTACAGGAAAGGTGTGTGTGTGTGTGTGTGTGTGTGTGTGTGTGTGTATATATATATATATATATATATATATATATATATATATATATATATATATATATATATATACAGAAAAGTAGCTAAAACAGCAGTAAAAACAATTCAAATGCAGTGCAAGCTAACACACTTGAGTATGTAGCAATGTTAGACCAAACAGTTTAAAAAATGCAATTAAATTAAAAATGACTAACAACAAGTGCAAAATAAGTCTATTAGGTAGAATGAGATAAAGAGATGGGACTGGGGAGAGTGTCCCAGATCAAATCTACAGTGGGGGTGGGCAACTGCAAAAGCCTCCAAATTTAAACAACACAGGAATAGGGAGGGTGGGTATGGGAAAACCAACACCAGATCTGAAAAAACTATACTATACAGTGAAACAAAAATAGGACACAACTCTGAAGTCAGCCAGCAATGATATAAAATTAGTCAAATAACAATTACCAGTACACAACTCTGAAGTGCCAGAAAAATATACTCAGCTTTTGTATATCTCCAGATAGTTTGAAGAGCACTCTGTCAGGACACAGGAAGGCTCCAGCAATGATATACTCTTTTTCTCACCTTCAGTAAAGATAGGGTAAGCCTTATGGCCAGTCCGTCTTCATATGTAGTTAATGAGATGACCATCAGCTTACCAACTTTCTTTCCTAATCCCCAAAATAGGGGATAATGATTACTACTCTCTATAGATATTCACAGGCATTTGAGGTTTTACCTGGATAAAACTAAGGATGTCGATATCAGGAAAACAGATCAGCTGTTTGTCTCCATAAACTCTAAGCTGGGATGACCAGTTTCTAAACAAATTATTGCCTCCTGGATTTCAAAGCACATCTCCTTCTGCTATTCATACTATGGTAAGACTTTGCCTTCCTGTCCAAAATCGCATTCCACTTGAGCAGTGACTTTACCTGGTGCCTTCTACAAAATTGTGGATACCAGATCCATTTTAGAAGCTGCCATTTGGTTCTCTGTACATACCTTCACTAAAAGTCAGAAAACTTCTCCAGGTCCTGGGCAGCTTTTGCCAGAACAGTTCTGTTTGGCCTCCTGGATTCTAATGTCTCTGTTTAGCCTTTTCCCTTTCTTTCCTTATAACTCTGGGAATCACTCATCTGCTATGAATACTGCAAGTGATCAGTAGGTCATGACCTACTCAGAGTGCAAGCTGAGCTGAAACAGAGTTTCTTCAGAAAGTACAGTTGTGTAAGAACTTACCATAACAGATGTCCTACTGATCTCTTGATGAGAGGATCCAGGAGGTAAATCTGGTTGGAAGGAGGACTGGAAATTCCCCCAAAGAAGGAATGATACCCAAGTCCAAACAAAGCCTTCCTTGAAGATGTTCAGGACCTGTTTGTCCGTGGTCACGGTTTTGCAGAGGAGGAGGAAGGGCTGGGGGTGGGGAGGAATAAGGAAGGTTAATCACAGGGCTCTATCAAAGGGGGGAGGCCTCCCTGAAGGAGTATTTGTCTGATGTTATTCTCAGAATCTTTTCCTAGGTGTCTGTCTTTGCAAAGGAAGTAAATTTTGCTGGACACTTTCTATGTTACCTAGGAATTGTGGAAAATAGGATCTGATGGCAGTCTCTCATTTTTTTGTCCTGATACTGTAATGAAAAGACTGGCCAAGTAGAAGGTTATTATCCTGAGATGAGTCTGAGTTTAGACTTGAAGTCTTCAGGAACAGGATGACCTCACAGCCAAGCATATCTCCTGATGATTGAGCCAGTGACAGCTGCCCTGGAGGAAACATCATAGCTGCATTTACTAGTGTGTCTGGGTATTTGGGAAGCCTACGGCACTAAGATGTTCTTCATGTTTCACTGTTGCAGTCATTACATTTGGGTTATCTGCCTGCAGGTAGCCCTCAGCCAGCCTTAATACCGGAGTCTTGGATTCCTATTTCAGATGTTGTCTCTTCTTCCATGACGTCAGGTAGTCAGGGATGTAAAACATGCAGCTGACGCCATTACATCAGTCTTTCTTGCCATGCGCTGCCCGAAGTGGAAGCAGTTCACAGTGCTGGTCGGCCGACTCCTGAAATTTTTGTTTTCGAGTTTCAGAACTGAAGTCTTCAAAAAGAGCTAAGTACCCTGTTGGGGATCCTTTTTCTTGCTCTTAACCGATGTCCGTAAAAGATAACAATTGTCTTACTTGTGGAAAGCAAATTCATCAAAGATTTTCATTCGTACTGCATTCCTTGCTTAGGCCCAGACCACAGTGTCCCTCACTGTCACTTTTGTGCCTTATTCAATCCCCAAACTATTCGTCATCGGTCCATTTTCGCAGCAAATTATTTTGGTTCTCGGTTTAACTATCCAGAAATGGCTTTGGTAAGCCATCCGACTACCGATATTCCAAAAAATGTAAAGATAAAGACGGAGACAAACCGCATATGTCCAAAACTGTTGACGCTTCTGTTAAGCTAGTCGCCAGTTTGCTGGTACTCAGGCACTTTCGCAGCCCCTGATACCCACTACTTCAGATTTGCAGGCCTCTACTGAGACCCATTCGGAGTCTGGTTTGCTGCGAGATGTTGCTTCGACTGTGGAACCTGCGGATGTCTCTACTTTGGATGGGTCTGGAGCCGCTGTGCAGGCACCGGCTTCTGAGGGTGTATTCAGGCCTACAGATTTGCAATTTAAACCGGCGCCATATTCTTCATCAAGGCCTAAAACTCGACCCACGCCTAGATAACCGATGTACAAACCTTATGGTCAGGCCCATATGCCTAAAAAGCAAATGCTTAAAATGGCTGAAGACCTTATTAATTTAATTAGGGGAAGCCAGACTTCCCCCTCTAAGAGACCTAGAAAGTACAGTTGTGTACACTTACCATAAATGTAGATGTTCGCGTGTATTCACTGTTGCAGTCATTACATTTGGGTAATCTGCTGGCAGGTTGCCCTCAGTTTGCCTGATTAACAAAGTCTTGAGTCCTGCGTCGTTTGCTGTCCCTTCTTCCATGATGTCAGGTTGTCAGGGGTATAAAACATGCAGCTGACGTCATTACCTCAGTTTTTCTTGCCCCAGATGTCAGGTGCCCCTCAAATGGGGAGCAAAATTAAATTTAAAACACAAAAATATACCTCCAACCAAAAACAAATACACCAAAAAGGCTTTTAAGCATAGTAACAGAAAGTAGAGGCATAGTCAGAGAAAGATAGGGGCTGGAGGGAGGGTAACCAGGACTGCAACAGTGAATACACTCAACATCTACATTTATGGTAAGTGTACACAACTGTACTATATTCTTCGTGTTTCACTGTTGCGGTCATTACATTTGGGTAGATTCCCAAAGCTATGGTTGGGAACATGGATTTATACAGCATTAGGGCCAGCTATAAGGCCCTGCATGAGAGCAGTGGCAAAGCCAGCTGTGGATTTAGAGAAAATTGGTAAATGATAGTGCTTGATGAAAGTATGAACTGAACTCCAGATAGCAGCTTCTAGAATATCCCTGGTAGGAACACCTCTGAGAAAGGCTGCAGAAGTAGATGCAGCCCTGGAGGAATGACATCTGATCCTCTGGGGGGGATAGGTTTTCATGGTGCTTACAGTAGAAATGAATGCAGTGGCGTATCCATTTAGAAATGGTTTGTTTTGAAATAGCCTTTCCCTCTGCCCCTGCAGCAAATGCTACCAGCAATTGTTCAGATTTTCTTAGAGTTTTAGTCCTGTCCAAGTAGAATCTAATTTGTCTGTGCACATCCAATGAATGCAGAATCCGTTCCCCTTTGTTCTGTGGATTGGGAAAGAAAGTTGGCAAATGAATGGACTGATTAAGAGCCACACTGGATACCACCTTGGGCATGAAGGATGGATTAGTCCTGAGTGACACCCTGTCCGCATGAAAAATAATGAAAGGCTCCACTGCCATAAGGGCCTGTAACTCAAGATATCCTTCTTGCTGAAGTGATTGTTAGAAGGAAGGCTGTTTTCCAAGAAAGAAATTTTAAGTCTGCAGTAGCAGCTGGCTCGAAAGGAGGTACAGTGAGTTTCTCCAATACAAAGTTAAGGTCCCAGGCAGGGGTTGGAGCTCTCCTGGGTGGTCTCAAGTTTTTGGCCCCTCTGAGGTACTGCTTGAGCAGAGGGTGAGAGAAGAGGGGAGGTTCTGTGTTATAATGAGCTGAAATGGCTGAGGTGTGGATTTTAATGGAGAAAAAAAAGACCGGCCCTTGTGAAGCATCTCAGTTAAGTATTGTAAAATCTGAGGTAAATTGGGAGCTGTTGTGCTCATTCCTTGAGACTGATTCCAAGCACAGAATCTTTTCCAGCAGCATAAGATTTTCTAGTACTAGGTCTTCTCGCCTCCAAGATGACATCCATCATAGGTTTGCTGAGGGATGCTAAGGGTGAATTTAAGTAATTAGCCAAGCTGCAAGGTTCAATGTTGGGAGCTGAGGGTGCAGAATCTGGTTCTCCTGCTGACACAGTAAGGAAGGTGTCTGAGCCAGGTGCCATGGAGATATTTGTGACACACTGTGCAGGAGCGGGTACCAGTGTTGGCGTGGCCAGTCTGGAGCAATCAAAATCATTCTTGGTTTGTCCTGTTTGACTTTTAACAGAACTTTGCAGAGTAGAGGCAGAGGGGGAAAGGCATAGACTGATAGGTTTTTCCAGCTGAAGGACAGAGCATCCACTTTCCAGGCTTTTTTTTTTTTGTGTGTGTGCGGGAGTCCATGTGAAAAATTTGTCCAACTGGTAGTTCTGGGGGGAGGCAAATAGATCTATGTCTGGGCTCACCCATTTGCTTGTCAACATGTTGAGAATCAGTGTTTCCATTCTCCACTCGTGAGTCCATACGTTTTCTGCTTAGTCTGTCTGCCAGTGTATTTAATTTTCCTGGCAGGAATTGAGCTTGTAGCCACACTTGGTAGCTCAAGGCCATGTTCCACAATGCCATGGCTAGTCTGCAGAGGGGGTAGGAATGTATACCCCCCTGCTTGTTTATGTACCACATAACCGTAGTGTTGTCCGTCTTTACCATTAATTATCATGAAAGAATGTAGTCCTTGAAGGCTGTCAGAGCATTCTGTACAGCTAACATTTCTTTTTGATTGATATGTAGGTGCATTTAATTTGGGTTCCATTTGCCCTGAATGCACATGTTCTTCGTGTTTTATGGTTGCAGTCATTACATTTGGGTAATCCTGCTGGCAGGTTGCCCTCAGACGGCCTGAATTCCAAAGTCTTTGGTCCTGCGTCGGTCACTGTCGCCCCTTCCCTGACGTCAGGTCGTCAACGGTATGAAAGATGCGGCCAACGCCATTTTCCTTAGTCTTTCTTGCCGCACGGTGCCCGAAGCAGTTCGCAAGTGCCGGTCGGCTGACTCCTGAGATTTTCGTGTTAGAGTTTCAGATCCGAAGTCTTCAAAAAAGCTAAGTACCCCGTTGGGGAAACTTTTTTCTTGCTCCAGACCGATGTCAGAAAAAAAAATTGTATTTCTTGTGGAAAGCAAATACCTCATAAGGATTTTCATTCTTACTGTATTCCTTGCCTAGGCCCTGATCACAATGTTTCTGATTGTCAGTTTTGTGCTAGATTTAACCAACGCACTATTAAGCGTCGGTGTGATTTTGCTTTAAACTATTTTGGATGCTGGTTTAATTATCCAGAAATGTCTGATAGCCATCCGACTACCGGAGTTCAGAAAAAATGCAAAGGAAAGAGAGACACAACCGAGGCCCAAAACCAACAAAGCTTCTCCTAAGCCAGTCGCCGGTTCTCAATGAGGTGCTTTCGCAGCCCCTGAAGCCAGCTACTTTAGATTCACAGGCCACTACCGACTCCCACGTGGAGTCGGCCATGCCTCTGGAAACTCAAGGAAATGGAGCCTAGGAGACTATTCCTTCCGATGGGTCCAGAGCCGCTGAGCAGGCACCGGCTTCTGAGGGTGTATTCAGACCTAAACATCTTTACATTAAACCGACTTCAGCATCAAAGGCAAAGTCTAAAGTACCTCCTAAAGCAAAGAAGCAAACTCAAGAGCCACGTGGTCAGGCCTCTGTGCCCAAAAAACAGATTCTCAAAATGGCCGAAGATTTGATTACCTTGATCAGGGGTTTCCATCCCCCTCCTGATAAAAGGCCTAGGCAAGAAACTGACTTAATCCTCAGATCAGGTTTCCATTTCTTCTGATCAGGAATACTCTCTTCCCCCCATGAGGATTCTGATGCTGAAGAATCCATACTTTCAGCTTCTCCTCCAGAGGACTATTCTTTTGGGTAAACCTTGCATACCATGAGGGAGCATTTCCATTGGGAGAGCCAAGATTTTTCTGAATCTAAAAAGAGGCTCAGGGATTTCCTTTTACTACCTCAACACAGGCCACTAGCCATTCCACCTGCGTTAGACATTGTAGATGTGTTTTCAGAGTCTAGTCTTACCCCTGACTCCTTACCTCCTGCTCCTGTTAAGCCTGACAGATGTTACAGGGTTCCTGACTCTCATAAATTCTTTTTTAAAAACCCTGCTGCAGACCCAGAAACTATTTCTCAGGGTCCCAAAGGGGTTAAGGCTTCTGCTGCAAAAAACCCTACCCCCTCTGACAGAGATTCTAGGGCACTGGATAGATGGGGAAAAAGGTTTACACATCTGCTACCTTGGCTATAAGGGCCTTAAACTGTCAGTTTCATATGCTGAGATATCAGCAACATGTCATGGCATTGCTTAAACAGAAAATGTTGGCAAACTCTGAATGTGCAGAAAACAAGGAAATGTAGGATTTATTGCATGCAGCTGAACAAGTTGGAAAGCATACTTTGCAATGTGGTTTTGATTCTTTGGAGGCCTCCTGCAGGGCCGCATTTATGGCTCCTGTAATTAGGAGGCATGCTTGGTTAAAGGAACAAAATCTGCCTGATCATGTCAAAGTTAAATTATTAGATGCACCTTCACAGCATGATACCTTGTTCAGTGATAAAGCAGAAGAGGTGTTAAAGAAAATGGAGGACAAAGCTAAATCTATGCAGACGGGCAAAGATTTTTTGCAAGTACAGCCACCTGGGTTTAGTAGACACTGGCCAACAAAGAGTTGGCCCTTTCCTGTGTCAGACAGACCTCAAAGGGGCAGATCCAGATGCCCTAGAGGTGGATCCCAGCCTCAAGGTTCATACAGGTCAAAGCAATGGGGTGCTTCTACTTCCAAAGTTGGAGAAGACAAAACACAACCATACAGGAAACAGTCCCAATGACTTCCCCCTGCCTGCACCAAGCACTTATCTTCTGGCAGCACCCTTCGGGGGAAAATTAGCACTTTTTTGACAAAATTGGCACATTATAACCCAGGACAGGTGGGTTCTAAATATGTCACAAGGCTACAAGTTCCACTTCCATACTCTGCCAAATGCAAACGGCTGGCCAGATCTGTCAAAAAATCAATGGACAGAGGCACAAAAACAAGTCTCATCCCTCATGGACATGGGGGCCATTCAGCAAGTACCAGAGCAAGAGCAGGGACAAAGATTTTGCTCAACTGTTCTTGGTACCCAGAAAGGACAAGGCCTGGAGGCCAATACTGGACCTATCTATTCTGAACACATTCCTGGATATACCAAAATTCAAGATGTTGACTTTGCAGCAGCTTCTGCCCATGCTGGGCAAGAACGTTTGGCTTGTGACTTTAGACCTAAGAGGCATACCTACATGTCCCAATCAAACAAATATGCAGAAGATACCTCAGATTCAAGGCTGGCTCAATGCATTACCAATTCTCTGCACTGCCCTTTGGCTTTTCTACTGCGCCCAGGGTCTTTACAAAGTGCCTGGCACCAGTAATTGCATTCTGTAGACAAAGGAATACAAGTATATCCTTACTTGGACGACTGTCTAATACAAGCAGAGAACAAGGACATCCTTCTACAGCATCTGGTGTTTGTGAAAAGACTTCTAACATGCCTAGGGTACACAGTCAATGAAAAGAAATCAAAAGTAGTACCCTTACAAGAGATCATATTCCTGGGTGCAAGCTTAAATACAACTGCCCAGATGGCTTATCGCACGCCAGACAAACAAAGGCAACTGGCTACCTATTTCAAAATGTTGGCAACAAAGGCCCAGTTATCTGCAAGGAAAATTCTGCAGGCTTTGGGCTTCATGGCATCCTACTTAATTCCATATGCAAGACTGCATATGAGGAAACTTCAATGGTACCTAAAAAGTGTTTGGACTCAACATTGCCACCGCCTGGAAACTATGATTACTCTCATTCCCTGCCTGCAACAGGAGTTTCGATGGTGGGCAAAGCCTTGTCACCAAAACAAGGGACAGCCATTCACATTACCCCCAGCCAGGCAGACACTAACAATGGATGCTTCAGATTATGCCTGGGGGGCCCACATGGCAGGAAGATGTATTCAGGACACATGGACCTCCAACCAAATGCATCTACATATCAATTAAAAAGAGATGTTAGCCATTCAAAGCGTCCTGACAGCCTTCAAGGACCTACTACATCCACGACAACTACTGATAAAGACAGACAACACCACGGTCATGTGGTATATAAACAAGCAAGGGGGCACACATTCTTACCCCCTTTGCAGACTAGCCATGACTTTGTGGGACACAGCATTGACTTACCAAGTACATCTGCAGGCACAATTCCTGCCAGGAAGGAAAAATACTCTGGCAGATTTAACTAAGCAGAAACCTCATGGATCCCCACGAGTGGCAGCTGGATCCACAAGTCTTCAGCATGATAACAAGGAAATGGGGATGCCCAGACAGAGATCTATTTGCCTCCCCTCACAACTACCAACTAAAAAGATTCTGCACAAGGATTTATCACAGACAAGAATGGAAAGTGGACGCCCTATCTTTCAGCTGGAAAAACCTATCAGTATATGCATTTCCACCTGTGCCTCTCCTACCCATGGTACTCCTAAAGGTCAGACAGGAGAAGCCAAAGATGATACTGATTGCCCCAGACTGGCCCCACCAGTACTGGTATCCAATACTAAGGAACTTGTCTCAATGCCCAGCTTGGACCTTACCTCAAATACCTCATCTACTGTCCCAGAAAAACAATCAGATCCTGCACAGCCAACTCAGGACTTTAAACTTGGCAGCATGACGGATAATGTAGTCATACAAAACACACCTCTCAATAAAGCTCTGGTGGATGTCATTTTGGAAGCCAGAAGGCCTAGAACTAGAAAATCTTATGCTGGAAAATGGAAGAGATTCTGTGCTTGGAACCAGGCACAATGAACTGATACAGCTGTGCCAAATATTCCTCAGATTTTGCAATACTTAACTGAGATGCTGGACAAAGGCCTATCCTTTTCATCTATTAAAATTCATGCCTCTGCCATTTTGGCTCATTACAATGCAGAGCCACCAATCTTTTCTCATCCCTTATTAAAGCAGTACCTCAGAGGGGCCAAAAATTTAAGGCCTCAAAGAAGGTCACCAATGCCTGCACGGGACCTCAACTATGTCTTGGAAAAACTCACCCTGCCTCCTTTTGAGCCAGCTGCTACTGCTGATATAAAGTTTTATAATGGAAAACAACTCTGCTCCTAGCAATAACTTCTGCAAGACTAGTTTCAGAGCTAAAGGCACTCATGGCTGTAGAACCTTTTATCATTTTTTTATCAAGACAGGGTCGCCATGAGGACAAACCCAACATTTATGCCTAAGGTGGTGTACAGTGTGGCTCTTAACCAAACTATTCACCTGCCAACTTTTTATCCAAATCCACAGAAGAAGGGGGAAGAGAATTCTGCATTCTTTGGATGTACACAGACAGCTTAGATTCTACTTGGACAGAACCAAAGTTTTCAGAAATCAGAGCAATTACTAGTGTCCTATGCTGCAGGATCACAAGGAAAGGCTATCTCAAAGCAGACTATTTCAAAGTGGATAGGCCACTGCATTCGTTTCTGCTATGTACTCTATGGCAAACCAGTCCTTAAGGGCATTAGGCCACATTCCACCAGAGCTGCAGCCACTTCAGCAGCCTTTCTCAGGGGAGTACCTACCAAGGACATTTTAGAGGCTGCTACTTGGAGTTCAGTGCACGCCTTTACAAAGCACTATCTTCTGCCACTCTAATCTAAATCCAGGGCAGGCTTTGCCACTGCAGTTCAGCAGGGCCTCATAGCCACTCCTAATGCTGTTTAGCTCCAGCCTCCCATCCATAGCTTTTTGACTCTACCCAAATGTAATGACTGCAACAGTGAAACACGAAGAACATAGTACAGTTGTGTGTACACTTACCATAAATGTAGATGTTCGAGTGTATTCACTGTTGCAGTCCAGGTTACCCACCTGCCATCCCATCCCCCTTTTCTTCTGATGGAACCTATCTTTCCTTCTCTGATTTATACAACCTATGTGGTGTATTTGCTTGTAGATGAAGGTAAAGTTTTTATATTGGTACATGTATTTATATATACATAAATTTTGGCTACCTTTTTAAGGGGCACCTGACATCTGGGGCAAGAAAATCTAAAGAAAATGGTGTTGGCCGCATCTTTTATACCCCTGGTGACCTGACGTCAGGGAAGGGTCGATAGCAACCAACGCAGGACTCAAGACTTTGGAATTCAGGCCGACTGAGGGCAACCTGCCAGCAGGATTACCCAAATGTAATGACTGCAACAGTGAATACACTCTAACATCTACATTTATGGTAAGTGTACACAACTGTACTTTCCCTGCCAGGAGAGGCCCCCATGAATAGTCTTATGCATCTGTAGTTAGGGTTTGGGTGGCAGGGGATAGTGTGAATGACAGTCCTTTGTTTTGTTGGCAGGCCTCTGCCCACCATAGGAACTCCAGGCGTAGGCAAGGTAAGATAGGAATCATTGTATCCAGGCTGTGACAATGTTGACTCCATAGACTTTTTAAGTACCACTGAAGTTTCCTCATATGCAGTCTTGCATATGGAATTAGAAGAATACAGGAGGCCATGAACTCCAAGGCTTGCAGTATTTGTCTTGCAGATAGTGTTTTTGTGGCCACTTGTTTGAAGTAAGTTACCAAATAAATTTGCTTTTCTGGCGTGAGGAAAGCCATCTGGGCAGTTGTATTCAAGCTTGCACCCAGGAATGTAATTTGTTGAGAGGGTCCCAGTTGTGATTTCTTTTCATTTATGATGGACCCTAGACAAGTTAGAATCCTTTTTACAAATGCCAGATGATTTAGAAGTCTGGCCTGGTTTTCTGCCTGAATTAGACAATCATCCAGGTATGGATATATTTGAATATTTCTTTGCCTGCAAAATGCAATTACTGGAGCCAGGCACTCTGTGAAAACCCTGGGTGCAGTAGACAAGCCAAAGGGCAGTTCAGAGAACTGATAATGCAGGTAGCCTGCTTTGAAGCATAGATATCTTCTGCAAGATTCCCTGATGGGGACATGCAGGTAAGCTTCTTTTAAATCTTGAGTTGCCAACCAGGCATCTTTGCCTAACATAGGAAGTAACTGGTGAAGAGTCAGCATCTTGAATTTTGGAATGTCCAGAAAGGAGTTTAAAGCAGACGGGTCCAGAATTGGACACCATTTGTCCTTTCTGGGTACCAGGAAAAGCCTGGAATAGAAACCTTATCCCTTTTCCTCTTCTGGCAATGGTTGAATAGCCCCCATGTTTGAGGGAAAGTACTTGTTTCTGAGCCTCTGCCCACTGATTTGGGGGCAGGTCTGGCCACCCGTTTGGTGTTGGCAATGTGTGGAAATGAAATCTGTATCCCTGGGACACAGTATTTAAAACCCATTTGTCCTGGGTTATGAGTTCCTAGTTTTTTGCATGCAAAGCAATATTTTCCCCCAAAGGGGCGGCTATAAGGTAAGTGTTTGGTAATTTTAAAGGAAAGGTCATTGAGACTGTTTACCATTTGGGGGTGTCTATTTATTTCCAGAATTGGAAGTGGAGGCCCCCATTGCTTAGGTCTGAGAGTCCCCTGGGACTGAAACCTGGTGCTTTTGGTGTCTGGACTTGGCTTGAGAGGGTCTGGAAGGAGTTGGAAAGGACTAATTCTTAGTAGGCCAATGCCTACTAAATCTTGGAGGTTGCACTTGTAAGAAATCTTTTACAGTTTGCATAGATTTAGCTTTATCTTCCATCTTTTTTAAAACTTCTTCAGCCTTATTGCCAAACAGGTGGTCCTGATTTAAAGGAGCATCCAAAACTTTTGCTTTAACATGATCAGGCAGAGATTGCTCCTTAAGCCAAGAATGCCTTCTAAGCACAGACCCAATAACAGCAGCCCTGTAAGAGGCCTCTAAAGAATCAAAACCACATTGCAAAGTTTGTTTTCCAACTTGTTCAGCAGAATGCAATAAGTCCTGTAAACCTTTATTTTCCACACAGTCAGAAATCAACATCATTTTCTGTTTAAGCAGCCCAATAACATGCTGTTGATATTTTAACATATGAAATTGGAAGTTTAAAACCTGATAGCTAAGGTTGCAGTAGTATAAACCATTTTATCCCATCTATCCAGTGCCCTGGAATCTCTATCAGAAGGGGTAGGATTTTTAGCAGTAGAAGCCTTAATGCCCTTAGGCCCTTGAGAAATGGTTTCAGGATCTGCAACAGGATTGTTGAAAAGGAACTTGTGGGACTCAGGAACCCTGTAGTATCTGTCAGGTTTACAAGGAGCTGGAGGCAAGGAATCAGGAGCCATACTGGATTCCGAAAACACATTATCAACAATGTCTAGTACAGGAGGTATAGCCAAAGGCCTATGCTGAGGTAAAAGAAGAAAATCCCTAAGCCTCTTTTTTGAATCAGAGAATGTCTGACTTTCCCAGTGGAGATGCTCCCTTAAGGTATGTAAAGTTTCACAAACAGAGAAATCCTCGGGGGGGGGGGGCAGAGGGAATGGAATCCTCTGTATCAGAATCCTCATGAGTAGGTATGGACAAATCCAGGTCATTAGAAGAATCGGAAGAAACAGAGTCCTGATCAGAAGATTCATAGTCAAGCTCAGGCCTAGACCTCTTAGAAGTGGGGGGTTGACTACCCCTGATTAGAGTAATTAGATCTTCAGCCATTTTGATCATTTGTTTTTTAGGCATAGGGGCCTGAATACGTGGCCTGGGTGTCAGTTTTTTCGACATAGATCGAGATTTAGGCGTTAGTACTGAGGGTGGAGTTGGTTTGATATGCATGTCTGTAGGCCTGAATACACCCTCAGAAGCCAGTGCCTGCACAGTGGCTCCAGACCCATGCAAGGTAGAGACATCTGCGGGTTCCATAGTTGAAGTATCTCGCGACATACTGGACTCCGAATGGGTCCCAGTAGAGGCCTGTGAGTCAGAAGTAGTGGGTATCAGGGGCTGCGAAAGCACCTCACTGAGTACCAACAAACTGGCGACTGGCTTAAGAGAAGCGTCGTCGGCAGTTTTGGATCTCAACGGCCTGTCTCTGTCTTTATCTTTGCGTTTTTTCGAAATTCAGGTAGTTGAATGGTTAACCAGTGTCATTTCTGGATAAATAAACAGAGAACCTAAATATTTAGAGGCAAAAATGTACCGACGATGGATAATGCGCTGATTAAAGCACAAAACCGACAGCAAGGTACGTCGTGGTCAGAGCCTAGGCAAGGAATACAGTACAGATGAAAATCTTTGAGGTATTTGCTTTCCACAAGTAATGCAATTATTAACTTTTACTGACATTGGTAAGGAGCAAGAAAAAGTTTCCACAACAGGGTACTTAGTTATAAGTTGAAGACTTCGGTTCTGAAACTCAAACGAAAATTTCAGGAGTCGGCCTACCGGCACTTGTGAACTGCATCTGGCACTGCAAAGCAAGAAAGACTGAGGTAATGACATCGGCTGCATGTTTTATACCCCTGACAACCTGATGTCATGGAAGAAGGGACAGCAACTGACACAGGACCCAAGACATTGTTAATCAGGCAGACTGAGGGCAACCTGCCAGCAGATTACCCAAATGTAATGACTGCACCAGTGAAACACGAAGAACATCTGATTTTCCTTCTGATTCTTCTGATCAGGATTCTGAAATTTCTGTTTCTTCTGATTACCTGGATTTGCCCTCATCTACCTATGAGGATTCTGATGCAGAGGATTCCATTCCCTCTGCTTCCCCTCCAGAAGATTTTTCTTTTGGTGAAACCTTGCACAGTCTCAGGTAGCATTTCCTCTGGGAAAGCCAGGATTACTCTGACTCCAAAAAGAGGCTTAGGGAATTCTTACTCCTCCCTCAACACAGGCCTTTAGCCATCCCACCTGTTCTGGTCATTGTGGATGATACTTTCTTGGAATCTAGCCTTTCCCCAGATACTTTACCTCCAGCTCCCAGAAAACCTGACAGGTATTAGAGTACCTGACTCTCACAAGTTCCTCTTCAAGAATCCTACTGCAGATCCAGAGATAATTTCCCAAGGACCAAAAGGCATTAAGGCTAATGCTGTCAAAAACACTACCCCCTCTGATAGAGATTCCAGGGCCTTTGACAGATGGGGTAAGAAGGTATACACTTCTGCTACTTTGGCCATTAGGGCCTTAAATTGCCAGTTTCATATGTTAAAGTATCAGCAGCATATTATGGGACTACTTAAACAGAAAATTATGTTGATTCCTGACTGTGCTGAACATAAAGAATTACAAGATTTAATGCATTCTGCTGAACAAGTTGGTAAACATACTTTGTAATGTGGTTTTGACTCTTTAGAAGCATCTTGCAGGGCTGCTGTCACTGGGTCTGTACTTAGAATGTATGCTTGGCTTGAGGAGCAAAACTTGCCAGATCATGTTAAAGCTGAATTACTGGATGCTTCTTTAAACAAAGACCGCCTGTTTGGCAACAAAGCAAAAGTCCTTAAAAAGATGGAGAAAAAGCTAAATCTATGCAAACTGTTAAAAAAATTTCCTTCAAGTACAGCCTCCCAGATTTAGTAGGCATTGGCCTTCTAAGAATTGGTCCTTTCCAGTCTCTCTCAGGCCTTCTCAGTCCAAACCCAGGAACAGCAGACCACCTAGGTTACACACAGGCCTAAGCAGTGTGGGGCTCCCACTTCAAAAGCTGGAAGTAGTAAGACCCCCCCCATGGAAAAATGTCACAATGACTTAACCTTAACCCTTCCAAGCCCTGCTCAACTGCCTGCTCCCTTAGGAGGAAAGCTCGCCCTGCATGTAAAAAAAACTGGGAACTCATTACCCAGGACAAATGGGTTTTAAATAGTTTTCCAAGGATACAGATTCCACTTCCATACCTTACCAACACCAAACGGTTGGCCAGACCTACTCCCAAATCAGTGGGCAGAGACTTAGCAGCAGGTTCTCTTTCTTCTATTCAGCCTGTCCCAGCAGAAGAAAGGGGACAATGTTTTTACTCAAGACTTTACTGGTACCCAGAAAAGACAGCTCCTGGCATTCTATCCTGGACCTCTCTATTCTAAACACCGTTTTGGTAATCCCAAAATTCAAAATGCTAACACTTCAACAGCTGCTTCCTATGCTAGGCAAAGATGCCTGGTTGGCAACCCTAGACTTAAAGGAAGCTTACCTGCACATTCCAATAAGGGAGTCTTGTAGGAAATACCTACGCTTCAGAGCAGGCTCCATGCACTATCAGTTCTCTGCACTTCCCTTGGCTTATCTACTGCGCCCAGGGTATTCACAAAGTGTCTAGCTCCAGCCATTCCAGTTTGCAGGCAGAGAAATATTCAAATATACCCATACCTGGACAATTGTCTGATTCAGGCAGAAATCCAGGACATGCTATTAAAACATCTGGCATTTGTAAAGAAGCTCCTAACCTTGCTGGGGTACACCATAAATGAAAATAAATCTCATCTAGTACCCTGCTAACAGATTGCATTCCGGGAGCAAGCTTGAACACAACTTCCCAGATGGCTTACCTCACACCAGAGAAACAAGTTTATTTGACAGCCTACTTCAAACTACTGACCACAAAGACTCAGCTATCTGCAAGGAAAATCCTGCAAGCCCTGGGGTTCATGGCCTCTTGCATTCTACTAATTCCATATGCAAGACTGCATATGAGGAAACTACAATGGTATCTAAAAAGCGTATGGTGTCAACATTCTCAGGACCTGGAATCAATGATTCCTATCATTCCTTGGATAAAGACAGAGTTCCTTTAGTGGGCAGAGGCCTGCCACCTCAACAAGGGGCTCCCTTTCAATCTACCCCCTGCCGCCCAAACCCTGACTACAGACTCATCAGACTATGCATGGGGGGGGGGGGTTCAGGGCAAATGGAACCCAAGTCAGATGCACCTGCATATCAACCAAAAGGAAGTGTTAGCTGTACAGAATTCCCTGACAGCCTGCAAGGACCACATCCTTCCAGGACAATTATTGGTAAAGACAGACAACACCACAGTTATATGGTACACAAACAAGCAGGGGGGAACCCACTCGTACCCTCTCTGCAGACTAGCCATGGCTCTGTGGAACACAGCCTTGAGCTACCAAGTGCACCTACCAGCTCAATTCCTGCCAGGCAAGCTAAATTCACTGGCAGATGACCTAAGCAGAAATCTCATGGTCCCACACGAATGGAAACTGGAACCAAAAATATTCAACCTCTTGAGGAACAGATGGAGGACTCCAGAGATAGACCTGTTTACCTCTCCCCAGAACTACCAATTGGACAAATTCTGCACAAGGACTCCCCACAGTCAAGCTTGGAATGTGGATGCCCTGTCCTTTACCTGGGAAAGCCTCTCTATTTATGCCTTTCCCCTCTGCTTCTCCTCTCGAAGGTTCTGCTAAAGATCAAACAGGACAAACTAAGGACAATTCTTATTGCACCAGACTGGCCTTGCCAGTACTGGTACCCCCTCTTGTGCAGCATGATACTGCTGGATCCATGGCACTTACCTTGGACACCTTCCCTGCTGTCCCAGCAGGCAGGCCAGTTTCTGCACCCTCAGCTTCAAACCCTGAACCTTGCAGCCTGGATAATTCCTTGAGCTCTCCAATAGCATCCCTCAATAAGCAGGTGCTAGAGGTCATTCTGGAAGCAAGGAGACCTAGTACTAGAAAATCCTATGCCGAAAAGTGGAAAAGATCCTGTTCCTGGAGCCAGACCCAGGGTATGGGCACTACAGTACCCAGTTTACCTCATATTCTTCAGTACTGAAAAGAAATGCCCCACAAGGGCCTATCCATCTCGTCAATTAAAATTCATGCCTCTGTAATTTCAGCGCATTATAATACTGAACCTCTCCTCTTCTCTCACGCCCTGTTAAAGCAATTCCTTAGAGGGGCTAAAAATTTAAGGACCCCCCCAGGTGAGTCCCTACCCCAGCCTGGGACCTTAACTTTGTATTGGAAAAGTTCCCTCTCCCTCCATTTGAACCAGCTGCACCTGCAGAGTTGAAATTCCTTTCTTGGAAAACAGCCTTCCTTCTCGCCATCACTTCAGCAAGAAGAGTGTCTAAATTACAGGCCCTCATGGCAGTGGAGCCCTTCATTATCTTCCATGCAGACAGGGTTTCCCTCAGGACCAATCCTTCCTTTATGCCCAAGGTGGTGTCTAGTGTGGCCCTAAATCAGTCCATTCATTTGCCTACCTTTTTCCCTAATCTACAAAACAAAGGAGAACAAATTCTGCACTCTTTGGACGTGCACAGACCACTTAGATTTTACTTGGACAGGACTAAGCCTCTCAGAAAATCTGAACACCTGCTAGTTGGCTTTGCTGCAGGGGCAAATGGGAAGGCCATATCAAAGCAAACCATTTCTAAATGGATAGCCCATTGCATTCATTTCTGCTATAAGCACCATGGAAAACTTACCCCACAGGGGATAAGATTACATTCCACCAGGGCTGCATCTTCCTCTACAGCCTTTGGGGTTCCTACCACGGACATCCTAGAAGCTGCTACCTGGAGCTCTATTCATACCTTCACCAAGCATTACCACATACCTATTTTTTTCTAAATCCAGAGCTGGATTTGCCACTGCAGTATTGCAGGGCTTAATAGCTGGTCATAATGCTCTCTAACTTCCTCGTCCCTACATTAGCTTTGGGAATCTACCCATATGTAATGACTGCAACAGTGAAACATGAGAACATAGTACAGTTGTGTACACTTACCATAAATGTAGATGTTCGAGTGCATTCACTGTTGCAGTCCTGGTTACCCCCCCCCCCCTTCCCCCTGACTTCTCTTGGCTCTACCTTTCCTTCTTGTTTGGTGTATTTGAGCTTTCTGGTGGAGGTGTAACAACATATTTGCTTCCCATTATGGGGGCACCTGATATCTGGGGCAAGAAAAACTGCTGTAATGGTGTCAGCTGCATGTTTTATACCCCTTACGTCATGGAAGAAGAGACAGCATCTGATGCAGGAATCAAAGACTCTGGTATTCAGGCTGGCTGAGGGCTACCTGCAGGCAGATAACCCAAATGTAAGACTGCAACAGTGAATACACTCTAACATCTACATTTATGTTAAGTGTACACAACTGTACTGTCTGCATATGCTGTTTAGAGTCTGGTTTCTGAAGCTCTGTGATGGCCCTGTTCAAGGGATGAAACAGAGAGTAAGTATTTACTCCTCTGAGATTGGTAGTTAATAGCTCTGAAAGCCAGTGAGAGGATATGTACACTTTGCCCCACCTATCCAATGCGTGATTGTCATTATTGTGAAGTACATTAGTGCTGGGAAGCAGCTTGGAAGGCTTTTTTGAGGCCGGAAAAACTGCAGTGGGATCCACCAAAGGTTTTTGTGTAGTTAAGTTCATCAGGAACTTTGTAGAACCTGTGTGCCCTTTTGGGTGCTGGATGTTGAGTATCAGGTGTGGAGGCAATGTCTTGAAATCCATCCAGGTAAGTCTGGGGAACTGGAGATGGTGTAGGAGTGCCCATCCCTAAAAGGTTATAGTATCTTTTTTGCACTTTGACACCTGTTTAGATTGCTATTTGAAGTGCTTCATGCTTTGCAATGTTTCTCAGAAGGAAGTGTCTTCTAAGGGTGAATCAGGAGAGAGAGTCTCCCCCATCAGAAGATAGTTTTTTTTTCGAGGATGAGGAATCTAATTCCTGTTTCTGAGGTGTAGCCTAGATCACAAAGGTTGAAAGCTTCAGGGACACAATGGTTTTAAATAGCTCCTGAAAAAAATCAATCTGCTCTTTTGACATTGTATGTTAACTTTTTTTTTTGAAGTGGTGTCTTCCTGTATCACCTTAGGAGGTTTGGAACCTTGGACCATTTCAGTAAGTGTTCCTGGAACCTCTTCTCATACTAGGATCTGAGGGATGTTGTGTGGGGCTTCTGAAATAAGGCACTGTTTGTTAGAAGATTCAGTCTGTAAGGACTTCAGGAGTCATACCTCCTCCAGCTGGGTGAGGTAGCAGGTGCTTGAGATAGTCTGATGTACTACAGGTTCAACCATGTCAGTGGGTATGTCCGATTTGGAGATGACAGACAAATCCTCTCTGGGTTTTTTAAGTATTTTTTCTTAGGCAGAAGGTCAGTTTCTGGGGATTATGTCATAGTAGAGTAGGCTAAGCACATTAAACGCTGTGTCTCAAGGAAGGTAATATGAGTGGACAGCCTGGACCACAGAATTTTTGGAACAAATGGCTGACAAGTAGAACAAGCTGAGTAGTTGTGTTCAGGGTCTAGATGGAACAGACACTTAGCATGCAAGTCCTAGTATGAAATTTTCCTACTGCACTCACCATCCTAGTTGACCTCTAATGACAGACAAAAGGTTAGAAGGAGGGTTTCCCAATGGGGCACTTATCTGAATCTGACAAGTGAGGCTATGGTACCAAATGATAGTAGTCTGTTGGGTGCAAGGGCCTGGAGGTGAGATAATCTGGAGATCTTGCACATTTGTCTATATACTCCTATGCTGATGAGCTGAGGTCATCAGCCAGATGTACACCCTTGAAAGTTAAAGCTTTGGTACCTCTGGCTAGCCATCAGCAGATGAGAACCCATCTGTTATGAACATTGCAATACTGATTGCAGTCAGGACATCTTTAAATAATAGCAGTCACACTCTGCAGGATGCTCTCTTGCTGCAAACTGGCATTCAACTATTCTGATGTCTATAATTCCCTTTCTCAGAAGTGAGTGATGTTTCACTTTGCTGTGTGTGGTCATTGGGGAAGCAGTGCAGTTCTCTAGAAACATCAGACTTGGTTCCCTGGTTGGCATCCTGGAAAGTGGCATTCAAACATTCTGGTTTACATAATTCCCTTTGGTGGAAGAGAGTGATGTCTTTTTTTAAAGATATGTTCAGATCCTAGAATGAATGTAGTGAAAAGTGTCTTTTTCAAGAGCTAGAACTGCTGGACTATACAGGCTTTTGGATGATGTGACATTTAATGCCTTTCTGAAGAATCAAATAGTATCAGACTGCAGCTTGTTGCTTGCATGGTATGACACAAAATGGAACTCACATAGTCTGGTGTGAAACAGAACTATATCTTCTTTTGCTATACATAAATATTTAGCACACTGGAGACTCATTGCTAGTAAAGGCATTGTACCATCAATGGATTAAGAAACCAAAGCCATTCTGTAAAAAAAAAAGCTATGAAATAAGAGTACCACTTATTTTAAGAAAGGATTACAGTGCAGTCTGGGAAACCTGATTTTAAATAACTTACTTGATTTGTCATCCTTTCTAAGCTGTTTTCTAGTACAGTACATGGGAAGAAATGGATTTGTTACAACACCAAATGCCACTAAGAAAACTTACAGAATGATGTCTAGGAGATGCAGGCTGTTTTCCAAAGGGAAGACCTGAATGACTTTAGCTACAGTACTACCAATGCACAACTTACTTCATGAATCAACTGCATCATCTTTGGAGTCTGAGTCAGTTCTATGTTATCACATTAAAAAGAAAAAAAAAATGTTGAGAAACAGTGTCAGCAATTGACTTTTCCCTTTCCACCACTGTTGTGCAATCCAGAAGTTGGTGTGTATATATATATATATATACACACACACACACACAAGAAAGGGATGGCTTGCCCCCCCCACTAAACAGATTTTTGACATGTTTCAACATTTTGACTTTTGGTCAAATGACATGGAACCTGAAAGTTAAAAAATAAAAAAAGGCAGCACACCAATCCTGCTGCGAAAATGAAAGGTTCTGCTAATGAATGCCATTTTGTAGCATACTAGCCAAGCAAGAAAATGATCAAGTATTTTGGTTTAGATAACTCCCTTTCCTAGTACTGTGTGTTGTCTATGTCAATCTTGTCTCATGTTTTTGATTTAAGGTCATTGCATCACTATGATCCACACCATCAGACAGACTACCAAGGGGTAAGAACATTTTAACCCATAGGTTTGGCAGAAATTAATGTCCTTGAATTATCTGTACCAAACATGCAAAACACTTTTTAATAAAGGTTTATTAAATTATTACAAAAGCAATTTCCATTCACAGGAAATCAGTGCGACAGTAACACTCAAACAGAAAATCATTAAAATCTACAATGGATTAACTAAACATTTTACAAAAAATCTGTCCATGCATAGGGGTTGGGATGTTACATCAACAGTGACAATCATCTAGTACAAAACAGTAGCATACAATTATTAAAAACAGCATATAACACTACTAATATAGTTGCTGCAAGTAATAAAAATGTAAGTTAGCGTCCATTTCACACACAAAACAGAAAAGTACAGTTTTGTACCTACCATAAATGTAGATGTTCGAAGATCCACATTGCTGCAGTCCTTACACTTGGGTAGTCCGCTGTCCTCGGTCGGCCCGAATATCAAAGTATAAGGCTGACGTCGGTCAAGGCGCATTTGACTGACATCAGGACGTCAGGGTACAAATGCGCATGACCGACGTCATATCCTCAGTCTTTTCTTGCCCCAGATGTCAGAAGACCCTAAAAATAAAGGTCAAAACCAAAAGACAGCAAACAAACAACCAACCATCCCAGCACTAAAAATATGTACAATATATACAATATACACCCTATTGACAACCCAACCCACACAACCGCCTCTAACTACAGAGGGGAAGGAGGGAGGGTAAATTGGACTGCAGCAATGTGGATCTTCGAACATCTACATTTATGGTAGGTACAAAACTGTACTATGTTCTTCATCTCACATTGCTGCAGTCCTTACACTTGGGTAGAATCCCAAAGCAGAGGTAAGGGAGGATGGCCAAACTATAAGGAAGCAGGAGCTGCCAAAATGCCCTGCAAAACAGCAGTGGCAAAACCAGCCCTGGATTTAGAGTAAAGTGGTAGGTGATAATGCCTAGAGAAAGTATGCACTGAACTCCAAGTAGCTGCCTCCAAAATATCCTTAGTTGCCACCCCCTCAAAAAGCTGTCGAAGTGGCAGTAGCCCTAGTGGAATGAGGCCTAATCCCAGCTGGAATCTCCTTGCCATGATGGGAATAACAGAAAGCAATGCAAAACCCAATCCACTTAGAAATAGTTTGTTTTGACACAGGCTTGCCCTGAGAACTCAAAGCAAAAGAAACAAATAACTGCTGAGACTGCCTGAACCCTTTAGTTCTGTCCAAATAATATCGCAACTGCCTGTGTACATCTAAAGTGTGCAAAATCTTTTCCCCTTTATTTTGGGGATTTGCATAAAAAGTAGGCAAATTTGCTGTTCCTGAACTGTTTGAAAGTTTCTGTGAGGCCATTTTTGCTTGGGCTGAAGGAGGGTCTCTGTGTTTATCAGTGGCAGTGACTAACATTGAGCAGCTTCCCTGCCCCCCGGAGAGGTGGTTACTGACTTGAAACTGTAGTTTTATTGGCCACTAGGGGTCATTTCCATAACTCCTTCATCTTCCTCTCTTAAAACCTAGTTGCCTCGTGGTTTGAGCGTCTTTTCAGGCTTGTTGGTTGTTGGTGAAGCACCCTCCAAGAGGAAAAAACGCTGAGAGAAGAAGGGAGCCACTTTTGAGATTTTAAGTATTTTTCTCTGTTTATTTGCTAAGTTTTTCTGCATAGCTGCCTAGCTTGAGCATTTTCTGGCTTGTTAAACTTGATTTCTGTATTAGTAGCTGTATTTAGAGCACAACCAAAAGCTGTTTGCTGAATTTCCTGTTTGCACTTAATTTTAAATCGTTTTTCTTAAAACTTGCATATTTTCTGTCCTTGACCTAGCACTCTTGTGTGGGGTCATTTACTGCACTGTTATAACTTGATATTACTTGTGAACCTCTGCTATCTCTGTAAAAACAAAACAAAAAAAAAAAATCTTGCTTTTTCCCACTTTTCTGAGAGTTAAAAGTTCAGTTACAGGCTTGCTGTTCCTGAACTGTTTGAAAGTTTCTGTGAGGCCATTTTGCTTGGGCTGAAGGAGGGTCTCTGTGTTTATCAGTGGGAGTGACTAACATTGAGCAGCTTCCTGCCCCGGAGAGGTGGTTACTGACTTGAAACTGTAGTTTTATTGGCCACTAGGGGTCATTTCCATAACTCCTTCATCTTCCTCTCTTAAAACCTAGTTGCCTGTTGGTTTGAGCGTCTTTTCAGGCTTGTTGGCTGTTGGTGAAGCACCTCCAAGAGGAAAAACGCTGAGAGAAGAAGGAGCCACTTTTGAGATTTTAAGTATTTTTCTCTGTTTATTTGCTAAGTTTTTCTGCATAGCTGCCTAGCTTGAGCATTTTCTGGCTTGTTAAACTTGATTTCTGTATTAGTAGCTGTATTTAGAGCACAACCAAAAGCTGTTTGCTGAATTTCCTGTTTGCACTTAATTTTAAATCGTTTTTTCTTAAAACTTGCATATTTTCTGTCCTTGACCTAGCACTCTTGTGTGGGGTCATTTACTGCACTGTTATAACTTGATATTACTTGTGAACCTCTGCTATCTCTGTAAAAACAAAACAAAAAAAAATCTTGCTTTTTCCCACTTTTCTGAGAGTTAAAAGTTCAGTTACAGGCTTGCTGTTCCTGAACTGTTTGAAAGTTTCTGTGAGGCCATTTTTGCTTGGGCTGAAGGAGGGTCTCTGTGTTTATCAGTGGCAGTGACTAACATTGAGCAGCTTCCTGCCCCGGAGAGGTGGTTACTGACTTGAAACTGTAGTTTTATTGGCCACTAGGGGTCATTTCCATAACTCCTTCATTTGTCCTCGGAGGAGTGGTTTAGGGCAGTGACTTGTGGTTTGTTGGCCAATTTGGGTCATTTCCTGTCTTTTCCAGCCCCCTGCTATAAAGCACGATTTAGCCCGATTTAGCCCAATTTAGCGCGGAGTTGCTACTGTTGCACACTAGGGCAGCGCCGGTTAAGCAGGTTTAAACTATTCGGCTACCTAAAGTCCACTCTTCAAATTTTCCCTTAAAACTACCTTCCTCGAACTATACTACTGATCTAATCAGCGTATCCTATAATTAAAAAGATCATCTCTACTTGACTCCAAGTAGACTATTCTCTATCTGTTAAACATAGCACTTGCTCCTACAGTACTTATTACCTTGATACGCACTCTTGTCATAGATAGTACCCCAAAAGGCAACCCCCATTTCTCGGTCACCCACGCCCCCGGAATCTTTTTAAAGTTTTTTTGTCTATTCCTTCTAGCATGTCGAGGGATCAGTTGCTAGTGTCCTCTCCTGCTCAGCTGGTGAACCTGGGAATATTGAGGCAATGTTACAATTGCCTCATGTACACAGACAACCCTCTCCTCCTCCCACAAAACACAAATACATGCGAGAGATGCAACTACACGGCCAAACTGGAGGCTGAGCTCTCTCAACATAGGACTGGCAAGACCAGTCAGGAGGAGAAGGTTACCACACACACTATAGACCCAGTCTCACATATTACCATTACAACCTCAAATCATACACATAAACACACAAAGACATACTCGGAGGCTCTGATCAAAAATCTACCAAAACAGCAGAGGCCACCAAAGCAGACACCCAAACAACCACCACCTCAGAACACAACACCTGCAACACATAGACCTCATAGTCAGAGTGTCAAACAGTCACAGCCCTTAAGGCCAAACACAATGCCAGACACACTAGTCATTGGTGACTCCATAGTCAGACACACTGACGTCCCGCCACCAGACTGAGTAAGGAGAAGGTCACAGTAAGCTGCCTGTCGGGCGCTAGAATCCGCCACATAACGCAAGCACTCAGGTCTCTCAACAGCAGGTACAAATATGATTCAGTCATTGTCCACGCTGGTGTAAACGACCTGAGACGTACCTCCTTGGACTACATGAAAAGAGACATTGAGGAGCTCTCTGATTATGTAGCCCAGACAGGTATGACCCTGACCTTGAGCAGTATCCTACCTTCACCAAGAATGATGCCACAATACAGAGATAAGATGATCAGCTTTAACAATTGGCTTAAACACTGGTGTCATTCAAAGGGGATCCAGTGTCTGTCTGCCTGGGATGACATGCTGGACAAGCCACGCTGCTTCAAGGGACGGCTTGCACCTGTCACCCTGGGATTCCGGATATTGGCAAAGGCTCTTGCCACCCCATAGTGCCTTTTTAGGCAAGGCTCAAATTCTAAACCTACCACCCTAGAACACAAAAAGGAAAAACTAAGGGTAATGCTGCTCAATGCCAGAAGTCTAAATCTCAAAATGCACGCACTCGAGGCCCTTCTCAGTATGGAGAACATCGATGTCTGTGCTGTGACAGAAACCTGGTTCAAGGCTCCTGAGAGCACCCCGGCGCTATCAGGTTTTACCTCATATCATGCGTTCCGCCCCAAAATCTGGACAATACCAAGAAAGGAGGGGGTATCCATATTCATCAAGGACACCCACACCTCAAGACTGGTGGCAACGCACGATGCATCGGAGACCATCCAGGTGCAATTAACCATAGGCAAGACTGCTCTGCAAATTGTAGCATGTTACAGGCCACCCTCACAAACTCAGGAACCTCACATGGCCTTCCTGAAAACACTAGAGGGATAAATGTATCACCAAACACCATCATACTAGGTGACTTCAATTACCCTAATATAGACTGGGAACACTACTCAAGCCCAAACACCCTAGCCCAAAAGTTCCTGGAATTCATAAACTCAAATGCCATGGAACAACTAGTCACCATCCCCACAAGAGGAGATAACATACTTGATCTCATCATCACGAACATGGGAGCACAATGTTCAACACCGGAGGTGTACCCTCACTGGTGAGATCAGACCACAACTAATCTCGCTGGAGGTCCTCATCCCACCCCACCTGAAATAAAAAGACCACAGTAAAGAACTTCTCAAAAGCCGACTTCACACTTCTAAAGACTAGTGTGGTCTCCTTTAAGGCCCCCGAGCATGGAAAACAGTACTCAAGCCGCTGAATCACTTACAAATGCCTTCTACCAGCACCTGCAGGACTGCATGGATAAGGCAATCCCAAGCAAAACAAAGACTCTTTGTACCAAAGGCAAGCATCCAGTCTGGTGGACCCCAGCCATAAACAAACTCTACAACAAAAGGAGGAAGCTACTACAAGATAGAGCAAAATCCTTAAAAGGTAAGACACCCTTGATCACTATAAGTAAAAAACTAAGAGCTCTCATAAAATCATCCAAAGCAAATTTCGAGAGAAAAATAGCTAAAGACTCAAAAGACAATCATAAGGCCTTCTTTAGCTATGTTAGAAACCTGGGAGGAAATTCCCAGATATGCTCAGAGCTAGTTCAAAATGATGTGAAGATTACTGATCCTACAGACATTGCCAACATACTGGCTGACAGGTTCAGTGCAAACTTCTCCCTCCCCAAAAGGAGAGATATCTATACCAAACGATTGCAGCCCCCAAACATCTCCAGCGCCCAAGTGAGAACTGCTCTCTCCAAAGCAAAAACACAGCATCCATGGGACCTGATGGTGTCCCCGGCTGTGTGCTCCATGAACTCAATGAGGAATTAAACCCACAGCTAGGACAGCTGTTTAATCAAAGTCTTACCTCTGGATACGCACTCCAGGAGTGGCGCACTGCAACTGTGGTACCACTTCACAAAGGCGGTGCCTCCACCGACCCTGGAAATTACCGCCCATTAGCTTGACAAGCCTTATCTGCAAAGCCATGGAGAGGATCATAATGGACCTCATAAATAAAGACATAGGGAATTTGCAGACTTTGGATCCAACCCAGTTTGGCTTTGTCAAAGGCAGATCATGCCTTTTAAACTTGGTTGACTTTTTCAAACAGTCACCAAAGCCATTGATGAGGGAAAGGCAGTCCATACAGCCTACCTCGATCTGGCTAAGGCCTTCGATACAATACCCCATTCGGTATCATTGAAAAACTCATCAGCTTAAATGTCAACCCATACATCACAAGATGGGTTGCAAACTGGCTGAGTGACAGAACCCACAGGGTCAGAGCTGCTGGCGCCATGTCAGACTCAAAGCCTGTCACAAGTGGTGTCCCACAGGGCTCAGTCCTGGGCCCACTCTTGTTTGGCATCTACTTTTCCAAGTACAAGCAAACACAGGAGGGTTATGGCTGACAAAGTTTGCAGATGACTGCAAACTGGGCCATAGTAGAAAACACATCTGACACAGATATCCTTCAGAAGGGTCTCACAGAAACGGATAACTGGTGCCAGAGCCACGGCCTAAAGTTAAATGCCAAAAATGCATAGTCATACCCTTCGGGAAAAACAAGGTTACCCCTAGCTACCAAATAGGTGGCAATCCACTGAGCACAGAAGAAGTTATCAGGGACCTGGGGACCCAGGTTGATAGTAGTCTGTCATTCGACACCCATGTAGCTAAAGTAGTTAGGAAGACCTTCTACATTGCCCACCTTATCATGAAGGGATTCTCATCTAGATCAAGGGAGGTCATAGTCTCCCTTTACTCATCACTCATCAGACCAATGATTGAGTACAATGCCCCATTCGAATGTATCTGACCCGACACTTGCAGCAGCTGGAGAGGCCACAAAGTTCCTCACCAAAAGGATAAAGGGTCTCAAAATCTGTCCTATGCTGCCCGACTGAAAGAACTCCAGCTCTATTCAGTCGCCACCGCTTGCTCAGAGGTGACCTTTGCCTAACATACAAGGCCATGTCAAACCCAGATTTGATGAATATGCTTCACCTCAAAAAATCTAGATCCATCAGAGCCACAAGGGCGGGAGACTTAAACCTTGACACGGCTATTAATAGGACGTGCTGGAGGGATAGATTCATCACCCAAAGACTCCCTATGCTGTGGAACAAAATCCCGGTACATGTGAGGCAGAGCACCTCGCTGGCCTTGTTCAAGAGAAATCTTGACCAATGGATGGGAGATCGCAGATATACCCCAGGGATTACCTCAGTGTCACTGCTCGACAGAGGCACAGAAAAATAATGGGTATAGTTCCCCATACTAAAGGGGTGGCCTAAGCCACAAAACGATGGGCTAGGCTTGTAAATGCCCTCGGGCAGATAGCCTAGTATGAACCTATGAACCTATGAACCTATAAAGCCACACTAGAAACCACTTTAGGCATAAAGGAAGGATTAGTACGTAAAGATACCCTATCCTTATGGAAAATTAAGAAAGGCTCAACCGCCATAAGGGCCTGCAACTCAGAAACCCTTCTTGCAGAGGTAATAGCCAACAAAAAAGCAGTCTTCCATGATAAAAACTTTAATTCAGTAGTAGCTGCAGGCTCAAAAGGTTGTAGAGTGAGTTTCTCCAACACAAAATTGAGATCCCAAGCAGGAGTAGGAGCTCTTCGTGGGGGTCTTATATTCTTTGCCCTCTAAGAAATTGCTTGAACAAAGGATGAGAAAACAATGGTGGGTCACAATCATAGTGAGCCGAAATTGCTGCAGCATGAACCTTAATAGAAGAGAAGGACAAACCTTTGTCCAGTAACTCAGTAAGATATTGAAGAGCCACACTTAAATTAGGCTCAGAAACATCAAAATCCTTTGCTGCACTCCAAAATAAAAATCTCTTCCATTTATCTGTGTACACTTTCCTTGTACTAGGCCTTCTAGCTTCCAAAATAACATTCAAAACTTGCTGTGGAAGTGGAGGCCCACTATGGTTCAAAACAGAATATGCCAGGCTGTTAGGTGCAGAGAGTGAAGCTTGACATTGAGCAAATGACTGTCCTCCTGAGACAACAGGTTTGGAATCGAAGGCAAAGGCCATGGAGGCTTCCGTACCAGGCTTCTCAGTAATGGATACCAATGCTGTCGAGGCCAATCTGGAGCTATCAAAATCATCCTTGGCTTGTCTTGTCTGGCCTTCAGTAGTACCTTTGGGAGGAGAGGCAGAGGCGGAAAGGCATACACATGAAGATTGCTCCAATTGAAAGAAAGAGCATCCACTTTCCAAGCTGTGGGATGAAACCTTTTTGTGCAAAACTTTGGCAGCTGGTGGTTTAGTGGAGAAGCGAACAGATCTATGTCTGGAGTTCCCCATGACACTGTCAATTTCTGAAATACATGAGGATCCAATTTCCACTCGTGGGGATCCATAATTTGTCTGCTCAACACATCTGCTAAGGAGTTCTGTGCTCCGGCAGAAACCTTGCCTGAAGATTTAGCTGTAAACTGAGAGCAGTCTCCCACAAAATCATTGCTTGCCTGCATAGAGGATAAGAATGTGTTCCGCCTTGCTTGTTGATGTACCACATGACAGTTGTATTGTCTGTTAGAATCAACACCTGCCCTGGAAGAAGTAAATCCTTGAAAGCTATTAATGCAAACTGGACTGCTAACATCTCTTTCAAGTTGATATGTAGATGTTGTAGTCTGGCAGGCCACTTGTCTTGTATCCACTTTCCATTCAGATGAGCTCCCCAAGCTTTGTCTGAGGCATCTGCCGTTAGAATCTGACTCGCCTCTGGCCGGGTCACAGAGAGTCCCTTGTTTAGGTGACATTCCTGAGCCCACCACAACAATTCCTTTTGAATGCAAGGTATTATTTGAATGACAGTGTCCAAATCCTGGCAGTGCTGTGTCCATACATTTTTGAGATACCATTGTAGCTTCCTCATATGCAGTTTGGCATTGGGAAGCACCAGAATACAAGATACCATGAACCCCAAGGCTTGAAGGACTGTCCTTGCAGTCAGCCTGGACTGATGAGACAACTGATGAAAGTAAAGGGAAAGATTCTTTTGTTTGTCCGAGTCAAAAGGCCATCTGGGATGCTGTATTCAGTCTCACACCCAGAAAGCACATGTCCTGAGAGGGTACTAGACTGGACTTTATTTCGTTCACAGAATACCCCAGGCATCTTAGCACTGCTATCACATAATCCAAATGATGAAGAAGCTCGTCCCTTCCTTGAGCCAGAATCAGGCAATCGCCCAAATAAGGATAGATCTGTATTCCTTTTAACCTGAGGAAAGCTATCACTGGAGCCAGAACTTTCGTGAACACTCTGGGCGCAGTAGATAAACCAAAGGGCAATGCAGAGAACTGATAATGAGAAGTCCCAGCTCGAAAACGCAGATACTTCCTGCAACTCAGTCTGATAGGAACATGAAGATAAGCCTCCTTGAGATCCAACGTTACCATCCAATGATCTTTGCCCAGCAGAGGTAAAAGCTGCTGTAACGTCAACATTTTGAACTTGGGAATGTCCAGATAAGTGTTGAGGATAGATAAGTCCAAAATTGGTCTCCACGTGTTCCCTTTCTTTGGTACTAGGAACAGGCGAGAATAAAATCCTAGGCCCACTTCTGGCATAGGGACCGGCTGAATGGCCCCTATTTGGAGTAACAGAGAAATTTGCTTGTGAGCCTCTATTCTTTGTTGAGGAGGAACGTCTGGCATGCCTTTGAAAGGAGGCAAGGTATGGAAATAAAACCTGTAACCGTGGTGTATGATATCCAATACCCATCTGTCTTGGGTAATTAAACTCCAATTTTCTTTGAAAAGTGCCAACCTTCCTCCCAAAGGTGCTGCCAGACGAGAAGGCTCTGGCAGCTGAAAAGGTAGGTCATTGGGTCTGTTTACGAAAGGACTGACCCCTGCCCTCACCAAGACTGTGCAGGAGAACTCCCTGTTCTAGGCCTGAAAGAGCCCTGAGCTCTGCCCCTACCACGCCTAGATCTACCCCTAGACTGGGAATCATAAGAAGGATAAGTCCACCCCTTAGTAGGCCAATTTCTACTAAACTTTGGAGGCTGAACCTGCAAAAATCTTTAACAGTCTGCATAGACTTAGCCTTGTCTTCCATTTTCTTTAAAACTGCCTCAACAGGAGAGCCAAACAACACATCAGATTGTAAAGGAGCATCTAAAATCCTTGTTTTAACATGGTCAGATAAATTCTGATCCCTCAGCCAGGCGTGCCTGAAGAACTGACCCAGTGGCAGCCACCCTAGACGAGGCCTGTACAGCATCAAAACCACATTGCAAAGAATGCTTACCCACCTGCTCAGAAACATGTACTAAATCTTGTAACTCTTTACAATCAATACCTTCCGCCAGAGCATCAACCTTAGACTTCAATTGTGAAAGGAGATAGTTTTGGTATTTCAACATGTGGAACTGGCAATTCAAAGCCCTCATAGCTAGAGTGGAAGAAGTATAAACTTTCTTTCCCCATCTATCCAAAGCCCTGGCCTCTTTATCTGTAGGAACCGGATTCTTGACAACAGAAGCCTTAACACCTTTAGGCCCCTGACTAACAGTTTCTGGGTCTGCCCTAGGACTCTTAAAAGATACTTATGAGCTTCAGGCACCCTGTAATACCTATCCGGTTTAACAGGAGCAGGAGGCAAAGAATCAGGATTAAGAGAAGCCTCTGGAAAAACATCTTCCACCACATCCAAAACAGGAGGTATAGCCAAAGGCCTATGCTGGGGTAAAACAAAATTCCCTAAGCCTTTTCCTGGAATCAGAGAAGTCCTGACCTTCCCACTTAAAATGCTCCCTCATGGAATGAAGAGTTTCTGAAAAAGAAAAATCCTCAGGAGGAGAAGCAGGAGGAGTAGAATCATCCACATCAGAATCAGAATAAGGAGAATACTCCTGCAAGTCTTCAGCCGAAGACTCTGAAACATCCGAAGCCTGCTCAAAACTCCCTAGCTCAGGCTCCACCCTAGGTCTCTTATCAGGAGGGGGCAAAGAACTCCTAATCAAAGTAATCAAATCTTCTGCCATTTTAAGCATATGCTTCTTGGGCACAGTTCCTGAAGAACTAGGGGTGACACCAACTGAAGCTAAACCTGGCCTGCCTCTGGGAGAAGCCTTGGAAACAGAAGGAGAGGGCCTAACCACCCTAGGAAGGGAGGGGAGTATAGTAACCTGAGAAGCCCCTTCAGCCTGACCTGCCTCCTGAGAGGCCACATCCTGCAATAACAAAGTCTCTCCCTGGGATCCCAAAGAAACCTCCGGTGGAACCACCGGCTCCATCGACACCTCTAAAGAACCGGCGTCCGGTACGGATGGTTCTTCTAGCTTAGGCTTAACTGCTTTGTCCTTGCGCTTCTTCGAAGAAGCGGGCGTCGGAGCATCCGACGGCATTTTATAATTGCACCGCTTCCCGAAGACTAACCTGGCATAATCTAACCTTCTCTTTATAGTGCGCTTATTGAATCTAGCACAAGAGCGACACCCAACAACGTCGTGCTCAGGCCCTAAACAAGGAATACACAAAGTATGATAGTCTCTATGCGGTATCTGTTTCCCACAAGAAATACAATTATTTACTTTTTCTGACATCCGGTAAACCACTGAGGCAAGAAAAAACTAAAATATTCCCCAACGGGGTACTTAGCCAACTTTGACTCGGTCTGAAACTCAAATCGAAAAATTTCAGAACGCCAACCGGCACTTGCAATGCTGCTTCTGCATCGGACCATGCGGCAAAAAAGACTGAGGATATGACGTCGGTCATGCGCATTTGTACCCTGACGTCCTGATGTCAGTCAAATGTGCCTTGACCGACGTCAGCCTTATACTTTGATATTCGGGCCGACCGAGGACAGCGGACTACCCAAGTGTAAGGACTGCAGCAATGTGAGATGAAGAACATCAAAGATGATTCAAATCTAGACACAGTATTGAGAGTATATGGCTTAAAACGGATACAAACCAGACTGGTCCATAAACATAGTTCTTCCAAAAAAAAATCAAGAATATCTATTAAAATAATTAAACAGGGGCACATGGAAAGTATATTGATTGTCAAAATAAAAATATTAGGCTGCACTGGATACCATGAAATGCTTCTCATAAACCATAAAAATATTAGAAATAGACTAAATACAGTAAAATAAATGTAGTTGCATGTAAACCTGCAACAGACTGGCCAAGAACTCCAGTCAACCTTCCAGGATCAGCCCATGAACTAGACACCAGTCCACTTTTATCTTCTCAGAAGCTATATTCACTGTAAAAAGACACCCTAACCCGTTCCAAGAAGATCCTCTACTTTCAGCATCTTTCATATGCATCTTTGATGAATACTATAACTGGGCACCATTAAATAGCCGCTGGCCAAGAAACACAAAGCACAGGTTTAGAGCCATGGAACCACAATTTCTTGTTACTATACTTGTAGTGAACAATCCAACTCAGCAAAACCTCCACCTCCAAAACCTGCATCACCAAGAAGAACTCCCCCTTAAATATGTCATCATAGTTTACAGTGTAAATCTGCAATTGTAATTTTCATTATTTAGCATATTTTGAATTACTGTTTTCTGTTCTCTAAACCAGGGTGCATTTCTGATGTTGCATTGTTTTACAAAATGTACTTCACTTCATTCTTTAAATAGCAGTTTGCTGACTAACGGATGTAATTAATGCATGACAATGTTTTTGTGGGCTGAGTAAATTAACATCCTTTTTTTGAAATGAGTGGTATGAATTTCATTATTTAAAAATAGAATGCATCTCGCACACTTTAATAAGGAACATAGTACAAATCTTGATCACTTAACTGTATTAACTAACTGGAAAAGAAATGTAGTGTATAAACTAAGGTCACATGAAAACTACATCATTTGTCAATAATATGAAACCACCCACTTTTTTACATCTAATTTCATGTTGTCACAAATGTGACAACTTATTTTTTACTATGTTGTCAGTATAGAAGGTCCTTAAAGCTGTGCCTTTGCAGGAAAAAAAAAGTACAGCCTGCAATTAGCAGACATTGGTGCCTTTGAACCTCAGAACTAACAAAAGTTCTGCTTCCGCTTATTGGGTCTTCTGTAAAGTACTAATTCAGACCCTTCTTGTTGCTGCAGTGTTGATGGAGATGAAGGTTTAAAGGAGCTTGCAACTTTCCCAAATATATCTACCACAATGTATTACTGGCTTGGCTGACAATCTGGAATCCCCTCTATATAAAAGTCACAGTGTTTCTAACAGTGCTGTAAATATGTCACCTGACAGAATGCTGAGAAATCCTAACAGGTCAAGGCCTGCTTGTGCTTTCAGATAAGCTGTAAAAATTTGGGTCTTCTGATATTGTGCCCTTTTAATACACCCTATATCTAAAATAAAGCAAGAATAACATGTTTTGCCCTTAATCATTCTTTATCACATCAGTTATGGTGCTGTTCTGTAATTTCTATATAATCATGTTTATACTTATTTTACTCACAGTTTTCATACATCTAAGCAGCTGCACATGTATAAAGCCAACTCTTTTGGGTCCACTAATATCTGTGTGCACACACACACACGAAACCCCTGGCGGTTATGGTTTACTGTGAAAACCTGGCCTGTAGTATTTTGAAATTTTATTTTCCTCTCTGAATCATCACAATCTAAAGATAGGGTTTGGAACGCATACTGGATAGACTTCTTGATGGCTGTAGCCATAGTATTAATGTTGTTATAATGACGTCCAGAAATTTTCAGCTATTTGTTAAGTAATGAACATTTCCCTCCCCACAGTCATTTGTTAAGTTAACATATATATATATATATATATATATATATATATATATATATATATATATATATATATATATATATATATATATATATATATATATATATATATGGTTGATGCCAATTCAGCCTCTTTTCAGAGAGAAGTTTACAGAAGATTCTATAGCAGTCCTTCAGAGGAAGAGGTATCAGGTGGAAAGCAAGCATGCCTGTTATATGTGGCAATACTACATTACTCTTGATGGTTAAACATTTTACTGACTTGCAATATTCTGTTGTAAACAAAGTTTTCTCATTTATTTTATCAAGATGTGCAGAAAGAGCTATTACTTTGAAAAAGCCAAGGTCTTATGTCTGAAAGTTAAATATATCTTTATTATTACAATACTGAACAAGAAGAATTTTTTTCAGCAAATTATCCACTTTTAATCCTCCATTCCACTCTTCAGCCATTTCAAAATATATGAGATGTAGAACTAATTAACAAGGTTAAATGGTTACCTTAATAGCTCTAATGAAGAGTCATGTTTAATTTTGTTGAGTAATGATGAATGTCTTAGATTTACAGAAGCCGATAAGGGGGTTGAAAAAATGCTTAATAATGTGTTGGAATATTCCAAGATACTTTTATCTTAACTCCATAAGAAACTGTTAGACTTGTACACCCAGGTTTATTTTAGAATTTGACAAATCTGAGTTTTTGATTAACGATACTCGTAGGACTGGAATTATGTTTTGAATACCATTAAACTCATGAAAACTTACAACATCCACCATCTAGACTTAGTGTCTGCTGGGTGGATCAGTCATGAAAGGAATTTCCATTTATCTAGATAATTTCCTTCATCTAAAAGTATTAAGGATACAAGGGATTTGTGGAATTTTTAGACTAGCTTAAAAGTTTTAATTTTAATACTGATTTTATTTACAGTAGATGTTAAATGTACATGTCCATAATTTTTAAAGAAGGAATGAAGCATCTGCAATTGTATTTTTCTAAATTTACTGACTGACCCAATAAAATAATCAGTATGCTTGTTAGTGTTGAACATTATTTTTTGTTGTTCAATCTCTTTTACCAACAAATTAAAGGAGCGCCAGTAGGGTCTACTGTGGCCTGTCAACCTTCTGATGGGTTGGGCGGAGCTAGAAATATTTTGCAACTTGGCATAGTATAATAAGGTACATTTTTTATGAGATTTGTTGATAATTTGAATTTTTGTTTGGAGTGGCAAATATGACGAATGAGTGAAACTACTGAAACAAACAAATGGTATTACTTCTTTTTTTTAGAATTTTCTGTAGGTGCAGTTGATACTAAAGTCAAATTTTTTGGATTTAAGAATTACCAATGCTTGACAGAAGATGTGTCTGTAAGTATTTACATTATTAATCATCCATATTTTATTTTAAAAAATGTACCTAAATGTCAATTCATTTGAGCATCTAGATTAATTAGTAATGATCAAGATGTTTTGGGGAGAAGTAAAAAATATTAATTTATTCAAAGAGGTTACAGTTGTACAAAACAGAGAGATTGCAACATATGTAGTTGGTAATAGAAACAGCGGCTCAGTGAGTGGTGGAGCAGTTAACGTCACCTCACAGCAAGAGGTTCTCTAGTTTGATTCTCTGCTGGGGTGCCTTCTGTGCAGAGTCTGCGTGTCTTCCCTGCATTCACGTGGGTTTCCTCCAGGTACTCTGGTTTCCTCCCACATTTTAAAGACCTACATCTGGAGCCTTTCTCCCCGGGCCTCCACTGAAAATAGGCTCTGCCCTAGTCAGACTTTCCCGGTCAACAAATGTTAAATAAAATAAACTATATCCCCCATTCTTGATAAAGGGTATAATGATCCTTCAATACAAAAATATTTTGGCAGGATATAACAAATGATTTCAATAGGTCACATACTCACAGACAACTGGAAAATTATTAGTCAGTACAGAACATATTAAAATGACATGGGATAAGCCTCGTATTGTTTTTATGAAAACAGTACTATCAAGCGCATTTTGCAGAAAGATAATAAAAATTCTAATAAAATCAGTAATAAAAATTGATACTTTTAGTTGTGGAAGTTTTTAAGCTTGTCATTATACTTTAGTGCATTTATAAAATACTCTACCATGATAATGTTTTATAGCGCTCAGCATTATACAGTGATAATAATGATCTTGCTTATGCCACTTTGTGTGCATGATGTGATTTTTTTTATATGTTGGCATGATAACTATTAATTTTAGTTTAAGACAAGTAAAAAAAAGTGCCTTACACTTCTATATGTTGTAGAATATCCTAAGAATAGGAAGTTTCATCTTTTGTACCAGATGTTCTTAATGACATCCATTGGGGCAATTACAAAAATCAGTTAGTGCTTTCAAGTATGGCAATTTAAAATGCAAGCAAACAAAGCTCCTGGTTTAAATGAGATGATGCTTATAAAATATTCTCTTAATCAAGAAAGCTTTACAGTAAATACATTTAATCACTATATTCAATATGTGCATGTTTTTAAATTATTTTATTTATACACAAGTTTTGTAAATTATGTGACTCGATTGGTTGTCATGTCACATGATTAATGTGTTATACAAAGTTGCTCTCTGTAGTGTGGTGATTTTTCTGATAAAGTATTTGTATAAGTGGATGAAAGTGCTAAATAAATCTACATGTATTAGCACTGTTTGCTTATGGTGTTTTCATACAATTTTCAAATATTGCAGCTGTTTGGCTATCTTACCAACTTAAAATTTACTGTCTTCCCACATATCATTATTCCAGGTCATTAGGATACTCCATTTCTGACAAACTTACTTCCCAAGTCCTTTTTAAATTGTCAGTTTTGCAATCTATTCAGCTACTATATCTTTTGCAAACTACTATATGGATACATTGCTGGTTATTGTGATGAAAACCTGCTTTAATTTGTTGTCTCACCATTAGGAAGAGTACCGCCAAGATAGATATCATAATATAATGGGGGTTATCCAACTGTTAAACTTTGATGGCCAGCCAAACCATTTTACTAAAACAGTTCTTTTTGTTTCTGTTTATTTTGGGAGTTTTTCAATCCTATATACAAAATTTCTACTGAACTTTAAACTTAGTTCTTCTGTTAAAATCCCTAAAATGGGCAAAATACACTGTCAATTTAACAAGTAGTTTTTGTTAATAAATGGTGCTTATTTTGTCATCATTATGTTTTAATTTGTACACTGATGCAGACCTGGCAATATCTTTAGAAATACCAAATATTTTATTTGTAAAATTTAATTCATAACCTTCTTCATGATATACATGCTTTGTCACCTACTTGAAATTTAAATTTACACACAAAACCAATTCAAATCCAACATGGAGAGTTGGATGGGGAACAGGAAATTCATCCCTGGTTTGGCATGTGTGTCTTTCATAGACACAGGCAGCCTGTAAATGGTTCATCTCCCAGGGCCTTCCTTGTAAATGTCTCATCTCCCAAGCCCCTCCCTCCCAAAGGTAGAAGAACTTGTCAGATATTTGGGATGCATGGCTAGGCTTAAAAAGGTCATTAGCCTATGAAATGTCTTTTTTCACTCTGTAAGAATAGTGGGAGTGCTTTACTGTTCATACTGTTGAGCACAAAGTTTTGGATGGCCAGGTTAACAAAACTGCTGAATGCAAAAAATGTGACACTACAAGCAGACTCTGATCAGGAACCTCAACAGATGATAGGGGAATGGAAAGCAAAACTAAAGGTACACAGGATGAAAATGGGTGCAGGCAAACTAGCAGACAAGGCAGTAAATGTGGGATAATGAGGAAAAAGCTGAACACCGAGATAGAAGGAAAACTACAAGAGGTAGCACAATGCAAACAACTTCAATGTCTGCCACTAGTGTAACTTTTTGAGATGCATGGCATCTGTTAAAATCCCTAAAATGGGTAAAATACACTGTCAGTTTAACCAGTAGTTTTTGCATTACATTTGCTGATGGTCACATAAAGAACAGTTGTGTAAAACCTCCATGTGGATATACATACCTCAGAACAGAAAAGCCCCAGGAGGAACAAATATTCCTAAGAACATGTGCATCCAGGGAGAAAGAGGTAAAGAATTCCAGTCTGGGAAGACAGAAGAAATAGACTAGAGCAGAAGGGGGAGGTGGGAGGTTGTGAATACTGCAACAGTGAACAGAAGGACATTTACTGTTGTAAGATTTTACACAGCTGTACTATGCCCTTCCATGTCACTGTTGCATGACTCTTTACATAAAGGTGAGTACATATGCTCAACAGGAAACTTGGTAAGAGGAAGGCACAGAGGAGCCCGCTAAAATCCATTGCAGGATAGCTCTGGTGAAGCCAGCTCTTGCTCTGGAAGCAACATCCAACTTGTAATGCTTAGTGAAGGTATGCACAGAAGTCCAAGTAGCAGCCTCAAGGATGGAATTCATATCCAATCCTTTGAAAAAAGGAAGCAACAGCTCTAGTAGAATGAGCCTTTACAGAGGTAAAAGAAATTTACCATGAAATGAATCAAAAAAGAAATGGCCTTAGAGATCCAGGAGAATATGGCTTGCTTAGAAACAGCCAAACCTAGAGACTTGGGATGAAAGGAAAAAGTTATGTACTCACCATAACGTTCCATCTGTGTTGTCCATTTTCATTCTTCCTCACCTGTTGGGTTTGGATCCGATCCTCAGATCCAATTTGGCCATTACTAAAGCTCGAGGTAACCAAAAAGCTCTTAAGCTTCTCCTTTACTTATACATACCTCAGATCATCTTTGCTGATTTTACGTGGTATCTATTAACATGCCTATTTATAAAATAGATACTTAAAACATATATATGTTCTACAGAGGAAACTGTATCAGGAGCTCAAGACAAAAGGACAGTGGTGTCTTTATAAATATCTCATTCTTCCACAAGCTTGTAGAAACAAAGGATGGGGGTTGGTGGGTGAGAAGTTGAGGAAGAATGAAAATGGACAACACAGATGAAATGTTATGGTGAGTACATAACTTCTTTATCTGATGTCAATTTTCATTCTGTCCTCAACTGTTGGGACAGAGTCCCCAGCTACCTAAAAACCCTGGGCAGACTCTAAGGAAGGATATACCTGAGCACAGTTGAACCAAAAGATGTTCTACCCATTGAGGCCAGATCTAATTTGTAAAAAGTGATAAAGGTATGCAGACTTGCCCAACTTGCTGCACACATGCCGATCATGGAAACCCTGGACAGAAATACTGAAGAAGTTGCCATGGATCTAGTTGAGTGGGCTCTTACAGATTTAGTTAAGGTAAGACTCAATTTCTTATAGATAAAAGAAATACAGTCAGTCAGCCATCTGACTAAAGTTAGTTTTGTGACTGGTTTACCCAACTTCAAATCTGAAAGGAAACAAACATTTGGTCTGTCTTTCTGATTTCTTTTGACATAGGTAGATAAAAATTTGTCTGTGAACATCCAATAAATGCAACATATATTCACATTTATTTGCAAATTAATGGACTGATTGATATTGTATTTTGACACCACCTTAGGAAGGAAAGATGCATTGATTTGTAATGTAACTCTATCCTTATGAAAACTCAAATAGGGAGGTTTTGAAGTCAAGGCATGAAGTTCTGAAACTATTCTAGCTGAGGTAATGGCTACTAAAAAAGACAATTTTCCAAGTAAGAAAATTTAGGTCTCATTCAGCTGCTGGTTCAAAGGGTGAATGTATTAATGCTTGCAGTACCAAGTTCGGATCCCATGGTGGAGTAGGGTCTTTAAATGGTGGTCTCAAAAGAAGAATGCATCTCAAGAATGCTTTGCAAAGTTTAGCAGAGGCTACTGAAGAACCTTCAAATCCAATATGAAAATTAGATATTGCTGCTAACTGAACCTTAATAGTACCTTTACCTTTAAAGAGTAAAGCTAAAAATTCAAGTATGTTATATACCAGAGCTGAGAAAGGATCATGGTGATTTTGTTGCGGCCAGTAAACAAACTATTTCCAATTACTTATACAGAGTTTTTGTGTTGAAGATAAAAAGGATATGGTAGACAAGGGAAGAAGACCTAGATTGTCTGGATATTAACGGAATTAGAGAAAAAAGGCTGTAAGCTTAAGGTTTGAGATATTTGGATGAATCACGCCTGTCAGGTGAGACAGAAGGCCTGGAATTGGATCCAGAATCCAAGGTTGGTAAAGTAGATGAAGCCATACTAAAGGGAAACAAATCTGTCAAAGCCAGTAAGGTGCAATGAGGATGACTTTGCTCTTCAACCTGTTAGCCTTCTGCAGAAATTTCAGAATTAATGGAATGGGTGGGTAGGCATAAAGCAGACCAGGAGACCAATTGTGAAATAGAGCATCCCTTGGAAATTTGGGCAAAGTAGCTGCTGTATTTGGTTTAAAGGAGAAGCAAAAAGATCACAGCAAGGCTGGCCCCATCAATGAAACATAATTTCTGCCACTTTCCTGTTAAGAGACCACTCATGAGGGAGAAGAATGGGCTTGCTCAATTTGTCTGCTATCACACTGGACTATCCCGGAATGTGTGTTGCTATGAGAAAGCAGTTGGATGAGATCACCAATTGCCATACTCTGAGTGCTTCACAACATAAGGGGTACTGATGTGGTCCCTCCTTGTTTGTTGATCTACCAAACTACTGATATATTGTTTGGTTGAATAACAGTTGTCCCTGTAGGGACAGCATTCTGCAGGGCCTCCAATTCTAAGACCACTGCTCTCATCTTTAGGACATTTGTATGCAATTCGGCCTCCTCGGGAGATCAAGCGCCTTGGACTGTTTTCCCCAGAAAGTTCTCCCCACCCCAACTGTGAGGTGTCTGTGGTCACTGTGGCTGTGGCATGAGGAAGTATGAATGGATGGCCTTGTAGAACCTGACCTGACTGAATCCACCACCCGAGATCTCTCTCTTGCATGCCTGAGTGATTCTTATTTGTGCTGACGAATCAACCACTGTGTTGCTAACATCCACTGAAGAATCCTTATATGAAATCTTGCTAGAGGTACCAAGGTTATTGCCACTTGACATTGATCCTACATCTTGAAGGACCAAGTGGGCTGAAATCTCAGTACTGCAAATTATTTTTCTGCTCTGTAAACTGATCGCTTCTCTTCCTCTCTGAAGAGTACTGACTTCATGTTGAAAATGGCTCCTATGAATTCCATATTTTGAGTTGGTTGTAGGTGACACTTGTAATTTATATTTAAACCCCAGATGAGAACAAATCTGAAGCACCAGATTTCTTGCCCTTATTAACAGATACCTGGTTGGGGCAGTATCAAAACCAGTCATCTAGATATGGAAACACCTGGAATCCCTGCAGTATCAAATGAGTTGGTACTACTGCCATACATTTTGTAAACACCCTGGGGGCTGTGGTAAGGCCAAAGGGCAGAACTCTGAACTGGTAACTGGCTCCCAGCCAGAAGCATAAATCTGGATTGTCTGTCCATCTGTATGTGATAGAATGCACCCTGAAGGTCTATTGAGCACACCCAGTCGTCCTTGCCCAGAAAAGGGAGAATGGACTGAACCATGACCATCCAAAACTTAGTGTGTCAAACTGATTTGCTCAAGTTGCTGAGATCCAAAATTGGTCTCCAGTTCCCAGTTTTCTTTGGCACTAAAAAGAATCTTGAGTAAGTTCCAGATTTTATCTGGTTTGGCAGGACCTCTTGGATGACTGTCTTTTCTAGCAGCTTTTGTATTTGTATTGCTGCTTCTTTCCTCTGACTCGGTAGAACCTTATATAACATCTGGAAATAATCTGTAGCCAAGTATCTTTTGTTATGTTTAGCTAGGCTCTCTGGTGCAGGGATAATCGACCTTCGATGTCCTCCAGTGGGGGACAATCAGGCCTCCTTTCAGGAGTGCTAGTAGCATCTGTCAGAGAGAATCTCTAGACCCCTGGTTTTGTGGGCCGCCTCTGCTCTGGGGGCATCCTCATCCATTAGAGTTCCCCCTCTGTCCCCAGGGGAACGTTCTCCACATGTGTCCTAGGACTTCCTAAACGCCTCATGGATTCCTTGGAAAGAATCTTTGAGGGGTCAAGAAATGTATGCCTATTGCAGAAAGGGTCTTTCCATCCTTCTCACACCTGGACAATGTGTTCTTTACATTAAGGCCAAACAAAGAACTGCCATCAAAGGGAGCACTGATGAACAAGGGCTTAAAGAGCTCCACAAAATAACATAAGTGCATCTAGACATGTCTCCTAATGGATATGTCTGAACCTGCTGCCCATGAGGCACCTTTGGTAGCATGCAAAATAAACCTCATGGATGAATTTGAAATAGATTGAAGGGAAGCCATCTGAGAAGCCACAGATGATTGCACCTCACAGAAATGGTTCCTGAAAGAGAAGTTGAGAGTACTTTGATCAAATCCATTTACAACCTAGTAAAATGTGCCAAATAGATCAGCAACCTAAAAGCAAAGGTCACTGAAGCATAGACGCACGTCACAAATCTGTCTATCACCCTAGACTCCCTGTTAGGGGGATGGACAGAGGAACTCAGCAAGTTCCTTCTTGGTGGCCACCGCCACAACCATGGCATCCATGGGCACCACTATAGCCCAAAATTCCTTCCCTGCAGGTGGAGCTAGAATCATATCTGGCCTTTTGGGTATTGTGTCAACTACATCAGGCTCCCTCCAAGCATGCTGAGAGACCAAATCAATGAGCTCGTTAATGGGCCATCTCCAAAGGCCTCTAGAAATACTAACTCCTCAGATGAAGGGTTGCTAGGGGTCCAAACACCTGACTGTTTCAGGATCTAAAGGCCGTCTCCAAATGAAATGTCTTCTGAAGGTGATCATGGGAACCCTTCACCTTTGTCAAAATATGTATCCTCAGTGACTGACTCTTGTGGAGAGTCCAATTGCCTTCTTTTGCAGTTTCTCTTCCTAGGGACCTCCTCGGTGGGGTGTTCCAGGGAGGTGTCAGAAGAAACTGTGAAACCCTGCTGGGTAGTCTGGAGGTCTTGGGTTGGCTGTCCCTGTGGTGTCAAATGATGAAGCTCCAAGCGCAGAGAGATCTGGCAACTGGATTGGAAAACCGAGGGGGTTGGATCCATCAGTCCTGTTGAAGCAGAGAATACCCTCTTCGCAACCTCAAAGGCAGACCACTCAGGAGAGAGAGGACCCTCAGAGCTAAGAAGGCAGGCTTCTGGACCATTGTCCCCTCCCGCCTCAAAGGCAATCTCCCCAAGGAGGAAGTCAGAGCCAAGCTATCCAATGCCGAAACACCAAGGTACAGAGATGGCTCTGAAACTTTGAGTCGACTCCAGCACCTCAAATCGGAAAGGGAGGCTTCGTTTCTGAGAGTCCTCCTGATCTGCAGATGTCAGAGCTGGGTAACTCAATCAGCTTCACATCTGATGATAATGCAATCCTTGGATCCAAGCCTGATGTACCTGGAAGACCTGGATCCAGGGACTCTGAAGCAACCAAAGGGATCAGAGAAGTCTGAGATGGTGGGGTTGTCAAAGAATGAGCTTCCTGACCAGAAATGGTAGGTGCCAATAACACACCCATTTGGATCTGTACTGAGAGAAACTTCTTCATTATCCGATCCATGTCTTCTTTGGTCATACTCTTGGACAAACAAGACAATGCCAGTAAATGTGACTTTGTATGATGCCTTTCTAGAAATGGGGAAGGAATCCTAGAAGGTATAAGATCAACTGAAGGGGAATATCAGGTCCTAGGTAAGGCTATTGGATCCAGAGTAGTCAGATCCAAAAGTTTTTTAGTCAGGTCAGAGGCTGTAGAATCCAGCGGCCCCTTTTTCTTCAGATTCGAGGGGAAAGAGTTTTGGGACCTCTTCAAATCTGATTTAGTCCTCTTCCTGGAAGGCTTGGAAGATGGAGCTGAGGAAGTAAAAGTAGCAGAAGATTTTGACTCCTTGGACTTTAGTTTGGGGGATTGAGCCCTGTAATAGTCTCTGCAAAGGATGAAGGCAACAAATCTTTCAATATTAATTTATTTTTTCTATCCACTAATGCACGTGGATTAAAACTGTGGCAGATGGAATAGTCTTCTTGAAGGTGTTGTAGACCTAAGTAAGAGAGACGGAGATTGTAGGCGTCTGAAATAGGAAACTTGCCCCCACAGTTCGAACACTTTTTGAAGCTGGAAGGGTACCTCTCAGCCATTCTTAGGACAAAAAAGAAGAAAAAGTAGAAATAGTTTTTTTTTTTTTTGTTAGGCAGGAAAAAAGGAAAAAAGAGATTACCAACAATGGTAAATGAAAACTACACTATAAAGGAAAAAAGGGAGAAAACATACATCAGTGATGGCATTTGCAGATACAATAAAAGTACAAGGGTAAGGGAATAATAGAAAAAAGGCAGTATATAAGCTTTAAATGGAAAAATCAAACTTATCTGAAGAGTTTTGTGATGAAGCTCAAGAACTACTGCAACCAAATCTTTTCACAGAAAGCGGAAAATGAGATTTGAGGTATGCTAGGGGTTTGTGCATTATGGGTAAGGGAGAAGCTACAGAGCTTTTTGATTACCACAAGCTTTAGTAATGGCCAAATGGGATCTGAGGATCAGAGCTGAGCCCAACAGTTGAGGACAGATTTTCATATCAGATCAAAAAGTTGCTCTGATTTGCAAATATCTGAGCTGTCTATGCAAGTCCAAAGTGTGAAGATCCTTCTCAGTAGCAGACTGCAGAGAAGGACAAAAGAAAAGCAAATTAAGAGACAATTCATTAACCAACTTGGGCATAAAAGGATTAGTACAGACACCCTATCCCCATGAAAAACCAATAAAGGGGGAACATCCGTAAGACCCTGGAGTTCAGAGACTCTCTTACCTGAAGTAATGGACAAAAGAACAGTCTTCCAATTAAAAAGTTGTAAGACAGCCTAAATTGCAGGCTCAAAAGGAGCCTGAACAATTTTTGAAGTACAAAATTGAAGTTCCAGAATGGTGGAATAGGCTTCCTGGGAGGCCTGACATGAAAGCCACCTTTAAGAAATTGCCTAGAGGCAAGAATAGCAGTCAATGGCAGACAAGAAGAAATAGCTGAAAGGTGAGCTTTAACTGAAGAATATGCTAACCCAGCATGGATCAATTCACATAAATGAGGGGGAAACATAGGAATCCCACAGAAAAATGGATCCTGGTTATGAGAAAGGTACCAGACAAAAAATCTCTTCCTTTTGGACAAACACAATTTCCTGGTAGTGGGTTTCCTGGCCTCCTGCAGAATCTTTCATAAGGACAGGGTGTCTCTTTGTACTAATCTTTTTATGCAAAAGGGAGTCAACAACAAGTTTTTTGGGGAATCTTGCTTGTTCTTGAGCAGGACCTTCAAAATCAGGGGAAGGGGGTGGAAGGTATACAGAAACATCCCCTGTCAAGGAAAATATAAGGCATCCATCTTTCAAGCCAGAGGCCTTGGGACAGAAATGATGAAGTTGTCTGTTCAAAGGGGAGGCAAAAAGATCTACCGTGGAGTATCCCACATGAGCTTGTGTACTGGACCTGCTCAAATGGTCTGTCATTATATTTTGCTCTGTAGGAATGCAGACCTCCAGAAGAGTCACTTGGAAATGGACAGCTAGATCCAAACCTGAAGGGCAAGTCTGCAAAGAAGGTAGGACCGTGTCCACCTTGCTTGTTGATATACCACATCACTGTGGTGTTGTCTGTGAAGATTTTGAGAGGCCCTGGAAGAAAAAGGGAATAAAGTATGAAATGACAAAAGGAGAGCTCTCTTCTCCTTTATGTTAATGTGGTCTAACCTCTGATTAGAAGGCCATGGACCTTGGACCTTGAGGGAACCAAAGGAAGCTCCCCACCCCTTGTCTGAGGCATCTGAAAAAAGTTCCTAAGATGGGACTGGAGTTGAAAAAGAAATCCTGGATTGAGAGAAAAACTGATGAATCCACAACTGAAGTTCAGGTCTGAGACATGGAAGGGAATGAAAGGAACTAGAGAATCCAGTGGAGCAACAATGACTTTAGGAGTCTGGCCACAGATATCATAGGAATGATTGAGGCTTTGAATCCTACAACTGTGAAAAAAACCCTGGCTATGACTGAAGTCAGAGGAAGAAGACAATGAATAAAAAAAAAAGGTGATTAGATACATTGGAAAAAAGGTGATTAGAGGTGAAGGCAGGGATGCCAGCAAAGGAATGGCATGGATCCTGCAACCGAGAAAAACATGATCCTGAAAAGGAGCCAGGACTAATTTCTGAAAGGTTATGGTAAACCCTAGGCTTTGTAAGAGAAAACCGTAAACTGGAAGTGCTGAAGCAGTACCTCAAGGGATGAAGCCTGAATGAGCAGGTCATCCAGATAAGGAAAGATTTGAACCCCCCCCCCCCATCCTGCAAAAGGCAATGACAAGAGCAAGGCATTTGGTGAATACCCATGGGGCAGTAGAAAGACCAGAGAACTGAAAATGCAAGGAAGAGACAGAGAAATATAATAACTTCATGAAAAGGGGATATATTAGGATGTAAAGATAAGCATCCTTGAAGTCCTGGGATACTAAGAAAGCCTGGGAAAGAAGGAGGAGGAGGAACAGGAATAGGGTTTGAAGGGACAGTCCTGGGATACTAAGAAAGCCTGGGAAAGAAGGAGGAGGAACAGGAATAGGGTTTGAAGGGACAATGTCCAAAAGGACCTTCAGATGCATTTTGAGCTGACAAAGAGCCAGAATGGGTCTCCCAAGTGCCTTCCTTCCTGGGAACCAGAAACATCCTGGAATAAACCCCCTTTCCTTTTTGGGCAGGGGCGTGGCTTGAATAGTGCCCTGTGCAAAAAGTCCCTGAAGTAGTTCTGTAACGAAAGGAAGCTATTCCAGGGGAGGTTGAAGGATGCTCAGAAAAGGACAGGTAGCTTACATCCTTATAAGTTGGGAGTTGCTGATTGGAGGCTTAGTGTCTGTTGTTCTAAAAGTGTATTAGTTCTGGTTTAAGCACTTGGGCTTTGGGCCAGTTATTTTACATTAAGAAGGTGTGGTCTGCACTCTTGTGGGAGGAGAGGGTATATTCTGCCCTTCTGAGCTGGAAGTTTCTGGTTAAAGGCTTATTGTGCCTGCTTGTTTGAACGGTTTCTTTCTAAAATTGGTACACATTGTTTTCTGTAGCATAGACTAGATTCAGACCTGCTGAATCTAGCTTTGTATAACTTGAGCATTAATCCAGGCCATCTTTTTTGGAGAAGGCTCCCCTGCACCCTAGTGGCAGGAGTGTGTAGTTAGAACTTGTCTGACTGAACACTGCTGAAATGGGGCTTGGTTAACTGGTAATTTGTTTATATCAGTTTGCTCATTTGCTACTAATATACACTTTATGCATCACCACTTACTTAGGGTTAAACTACTCCTGGTGCCATAAAGTCTGCTCTTCAAATTTTCCCTTAGAACTAGCCAGTTCTTTAGTCTTAGCTCTCAAATCTGTTTCTTTAAGCTCAGCACTTGTTCATAACTCATTGTAAGCACTAAATAAGCTACAAATTACTACAGCACTCAACTTTCCTCACTTGTCTAGAGGAAAACAGTTTTAATACTTAATAAATAAGCACCTACCCAGGCATGTCTAAGGGTCAGCTCCCAGTGTTTTCTCCTGTCTACCTGATGAATCTGGGCATCTTGGGGCAATGCAGCAATTGCCTCATGTACACAGACAACCCTCTCCTCCTACCACCCAACACAACAACCTATGAAAGATGCACATATATAGCCAAACTGGAAGCAAAGCTCTCCACCCAAGACTGGACTAGACAGTGAAGAGGAGAAAGTAAACACTTGCACCACACCATACTCATCACATAGTCCCTCAAAACCTACACCACCAAAACACACACACACACACAAACACAACATGCACACCTACATTCACGGAGGCTCTCAATAAAAATCTGCCTAAGCAACAGAGACCTCCAAAGCAGACACGCAAGCAACTTCCACCCCCCCAACACAACCCAAATGACACACAGCCCACAAACTCAGTGTGCCACTCAACCACAGCCCGTAAGGCACAACAACGTACCCAGCATTCTAGTCATAGATGACTCTATAGTCAGGCACACTGTTGCTCCACTCACCAGGATAAATAAGGAGAAAATTACGGTCAGCTGCCTGTCGGGTGCCAGGATCCGCCACATAACACACACGCTCAGGTCACTCTACAACAAGTACAAATATGACTCTGTCATTGTCCATGTTAGTGTGAATGACCTGAGACGTACCTCCCTGGACTACATGCAAAGAGACATGGAGGAGCTCTCTGATCTTGTAGTCCAGGCAGGTATGACCCTAGCCCTGAGTAGCATCCTGCCATCACCCAGAATGATACCACAGTACAAGGACAAAATGATTGACTTCAACAATTGGCTAAGCTTCTGGTGTCATTCTAAGGGGATCCACTATCTGTCTGCCTGGGATGTCATGATCGATAGACCATGATGCTTTGCCAGAGATGGCCTGCACCTATCGTGCTTGGGATTCTGGATACTGGCTAAGGCTCTTGCACCCCTATAGTGCCTTTTTTAGGCAAGGATCAAATGACAAATTCACCACCTTAACAGGTACAAGCAAGCAAAATTTGAGGGTAATGCTACTCCATGCTAGAAGTCTAAACCTCAGAATGCACTCACTAGAGGCACTCCTTAAAATGGAGAACATTGACATCTGTGCAGTGACAGAGACCTAGTTCATGGCTCCAGAGAGCACCCCCGCATTACCAGGCTATAATTCATACCACACCTTTTGGCCACCTAACCTGGATCGAAACACTAAAGGCAGAGGCATGTCCATATTCATTACAGATATCCACACTTCCAGGCTAGTTGCTCAGCATAATGCATCCAAGATTATCCAAGTGCAACTAACTCTGGACAAGACCGTAATCCAAATTGTTGCTTGCTACAGATCCCCCAGCATGCCCCAGGATTCCCACTCCTCATTTCTTGATACACTGGAAAATATTAGGGTTCAACCCGACACCCTAATAATGGGTGATTTCAACTACCCCATTAACTGGAGAAACTACTCACGTACCAACTCTTTTGCTCAATGTTTTCTGGAATTCATACATTCCAACACCTTGGATCAACTTATCCACACCCCCACCAGGGGCAGCAATATCCTAGACCTGGTCATTACCAACATGGGTGACCTGTGTTCCACACCAGAGGTCAATTCCTCATTGGTCAGATCCAACCACAAGCTAATCACCCTAGAGATCCACCCCCCCCCCCAATTAGGGAAACTACCATAAAAAAGTTCTCCAAAGCCAACTTCACGCTTCTTAAGACAGAAGTGGCAAACTTCACAGCACCCCATGCAGATGGATAATAGAGGTATAACTGCTGAATCCTACACAAATGCACTTGATAAGCACTTACATGAGTGCATGGATCGTGCTATCCCTAAAAGAACCAAGATGCTATCCTCCAAAAAAAAATGAAGCCAATCTGGTGGTTTCCTGCCATAAACATACTCTACAACAGAAAAAAGAAACTGTTGCAAAAAAGAGTAAAATCCCATGACTGGAGGAACTCCCTGGTCAACCTCAGTAAGAAGCTGAGATCCCTCAAAAAATCCTCCAAAGCTAGCTACGAAAACAAAATTGCCACTGATTCTAAGGACAACCACAAAGCATTCTATAGCTAAGTCAAGAATCTCAATGGCAACACTCAGATATGCTCTGAGTTACAGCACAATGGCACTAAATATACAGAACCAACAGATATTGCCAACATCCTGGCAGATAGGTTCAGTGCTAACTTCACACCCCTCTCACCCCCTAAAGGGCCCATCTCTATTCCGGAAGAATGCAAAGTTTCTGTAATCACGGCTGCACAGGTAAAAAACACTCTCCAAAGCCAAGAACACAGCATCCATGGGACCTGACAACATCCCAGGCTGCATTCTACACGAACTACAGAACGAACTGGCACCCCACCTAAATACCATGTTCAGTCATAGCCTCACCTCAGGCTTTGTGCCCACTGAATGGCGCACAGCGACTGTTACCCCACTCCACAAAGGGAGAGTCACATGGACCCCGGGAACTACTGCCCCATTAGCCTGACTAGCCTGGTCTGCAAGGCCATGGAAAGTATCATGGAACTTATAAAGAAAGACATTGGTAATCTCCAAACTCTGGACCCCACCCAGTTTGGGTTTGTAAAAGGGAGATCATGTCTCCTAAACCTGACAGACTTCTTTGAAGCACTCACCAAAGCCATAGACGAGAGTAAGGTGGTTCACACAGCCTATCTAGATCTCGCGAAGGCTTTTGACACCATCCCCCACTCTGGAATTATAGATAAACTCACTAAACTAGGTATAAATCCCTATATCACAAGATGGGTTGCCAACTGGGTCACTGACAGAACCCACACTGTGAAAGTAGCAGACTCCAAGTCCGACTTCAGACCAGTGCCAAGTGGAGTACCACAAGGGTTCAGTCCTGGGTCCTCTCCTGTTTGGTATCTACTTCTCTGAAGTACAGGCTAACACAGAAGGTGTTTGGCTAACAAAGTTTGCAGATGACTGTAAACTAGGATCTATAATCAAAACTCCTAATGATGTGGCCATCCTACAAAATGGCCTCAGTGAGACAGATGCCTGGTGTCAAAGCCATGGCCTCAAGCTCAACGCTAAAAACTGCATTGTCATCCTCTTTGGTAAAAACTCTGTACCCATGAACTACCACATTGGCAGTAGTCTACTTAACACCAAAAGTGTGATAAGAGACATTGGGACACAGGTGGACAGCAGTCTCTCCTTTGATAACCACATCACCACATTAGTCAGGAAATCCTTCTACATGGCACACCTCATCCAGGAAAAAAGAGGTAATTTTTCCCCTCTACTCTGCACTCATTAGACCCATTATTGAGTACAACACCCCTTTTGGTATGTACCTCACAAGACATCTACAGCAACTGGAAAGGACGCAGAAATACCTTACAAAGAGGATTACAGGCCTCAAACAGATGCCCTATGGAGACCGTCTCAAAAAACTCCAGCTTTACTCCGTCGCATATCGCCTACTCAGAGGCGATCTCTGCCTAACATACAAAACTATGTCAAACCCAGAGCTGTTGGACATTCTTCACCTAAATAAATCCCAATCCCTCCGAGCTACATGCTCTAGGGACCTAAACCTTGTCACCACAATAAAGAGAACATGCTGGAGGGATAGATTCCTTTCCCAGAGACTTCCCATACTCTGGAACAAACTACCTATCTATATCAAACAAAGCTCTTCATTAGCACTCTTCAAGAAAAATCTTGATGATTGGATGGGAAATAGGAAATTCACCCCAGAGATCACTTCTGTGGCTCTGCCCAACAGGGGCACAGGAAAATAATTTTCTTGGGTGGAGAAAGCCAGGGTACCTTTTTGGCTAGGCTTATATAGGCCCTAGGGCCAATAGCGTAGTACCTACCTATGAAAGGGATTTCCACACAAGGAAGTATCTCTGATGGACAGAACCCGAGTGTTTTGAGTGACCCTTAACCAATTGGGAAGGAACAGGAAAAGATGATGGGATAAGGGAACCTGATAGAACAGGGATTGAAGGAACAACATCTGAAAGGAGGGGATCTTTGCAAAGGTGTTGCGCTAAGAAAGGTCCAGAATGGATCTCCAGGTGCCTTTCTTCCTGAGAACCAGGAACATCCTGGAATTAAAACCTCTCTCTTCCTGGGTGGGGGCACAATTTGAATGGTGTCCTGAGTTTTTATACTGAATCGTACAAAATTCCCATCTCTCTTTTGTATCTTTACTCTCCATTAGAGTGCTTTTACTTCAGCAAAATCAAGTCTGTAAAACTTCCTGATTGCATTCTCCTTATCAGAGCTTCTGACAGCTTTAAAGGCTAGAAAGACAGAGATAAAAAGAAGCCAGAACTTTGGCTCAATAACACAGCTAATAACTTGTATTCCGCTGCTAGTCCAATTACATTAAGGGTGTTACCTCTTCTTATTGCTTCTTTCACTATACAAGAATATTATATTTGATAATATATTCAATAACTGTATTAATTTACTTTGAGTCAAAAGTTGGCACACACCAATCAACCCCTGGTGCATTAATATCCCCAGAAATCAAATCATAGCCATTACGGAAGCAACCATCGTATCAAACTCTGGCTGGAGGTTAAGAGGTCTGCAAAAGAGGACTATGTCCTTGGGCTGCCTTGACAGCTACTGTTTCACATTCTTTCAAAGATCCAGAACACTGGAAGCAAATATTGAGGACCCCTCTTCTCCTGTTATATCCATATATGTGATGAAAACAACTATTCCAAAAAATAAATCTGAAAGGTAATGAAGCCCAAGAAATACACTCCAAACTGTTATTCTAAGAGACTTTGTCTGAAAGAAAAAAGGCATAATACATTCATGAGAGTTTAAATAATGTTGGGTCATATATATGATGACCTTTATACCCTGACTAAAGCTCCAAAATACAAAATTACAATAGTTATAAAATTTACACTGACACACAATAGTCAAGTTAATAATAGCATATTGAATAAATAGATTTGCATAAAATGTAAGGAGCTATAAGAACTGTCATGTAGTACAATATAATCAAGAAAATATATAAACATAGAATTAAAAAAACATATAAAGATACACAGCAAATGACAAAATTTATTGGAAATAAATGCAAAGATTAATTTCGTATGAAACAGACAAGAGATAATTGGAAAAGTGAATGTAAGTTATAGCAGAGAAGCAAAGGTATTAAAGAATATAAGAGAAAAAAATGCTAAGGAAGAAGAAGAAGTTAAAAATAGTAGTAGTTTTGAGAAATTTACATTATTACCTAATATTTAGATTATAAACTTTGAACGAAGACATTTTAGCCAGGAGATATGCCATGCCAACAAGCCCTTTATTTTATTCTTCAAACTTCTAGAAGTGACTGATCCATATTTTAAAAAGTAATTTTTCAGGTGTTAAGGATAGAGATGTCATATTTAAACACTATAGTCTAGATTCAGAAATATTCTCTCAGCCCATTCTAAATGGCCAATTTGGATTAGTCAATTAGAGCTAACGACGGAATCTCTGATTCAGAGACATGGAAAAGCCCAAAAAACACTTCATTTGTGAGTCATTACCATGCCACACCAAAAAAGCGCGTATACACACTGTATAGAATGGTTATTACTATAAATGTTCTTCTTAGCAGCCCATGTACTGTGGTAGCAGAAGCCCACACATACTCGCAAGCAGACACACTTGGTTTCATTTACAGAAACAACCACATGCATACAAGCATCCACATGTAGCACACTCATAGAAACATTCACACATGCTCCTACAGAAAAGTGCACACACACCTCAGTACCAGGTCTATATCACCAAATCGAAAAGACCAGTGATCGAACGGCATTTACATCGGAAATGCCATTCATAGAGGTGTTTATTGTGAGACTGCAGTACAGTGGAGATTGGAAAATTTGCCCTTTCCTCACTGTAGTGCAATCTCGGAGTTGGTATATATAATTAGGCATAGCCCCCAACAAGAGCAACTTCAATAAATGGCATTTTCGATGTAAATGGCATTCAATCTCCGGTCTTTTCGATGTCGGGATACAAAATCCTCAGTACCAGTACCTTTTTCCTCTAGCTGTGGCCATTCCTCCAAACTGCTGTATTTGCATGCACTGTCCTTGAGTGATTGTAGTGAGATAGGAGTCTCTAAAATGGAAAGACTTGCTGCCATGCAGAACTCCTCTGAGGTAAGGCATCCACTGAATCCTAGGGTTTAACACTGTTTTCAAGTGTAAAACATGTCTGTCATATAAGCTTGCAAACAGTTTGTTCATATTGAAGGATGCTTTTCTCTACCACAAGGGTATTTTACAGAAATTAAAATTATTCAGTTTCATAGGTGAATCTCTAAGAAACTGGCTAAGCATTAATCTTTTCTGTATTCTGAATATTCTGCTAATGAGCTGCAGTTATCTTTTGTGAAAATTATGACCGGAATAAAAATAAGATCTCCAAAGTCCGCCTCATACGTAGTACAGAGTTTATTAGCAGTACAATCCACAGTTCAGTATCCAATCTGATAGTGAACTGTGATTGTGTTGCTAATAAACTCTGTACTACTTAACACATCAGGCAGACTTTGGGGATCTTATTTTTATTTCTGACATCTTTGTACGACATATGTGTCTGACACCATGTTTTCCACATAACGGCTTTCAATGACAGGTTGTGGTTTGGTTTTAAGCCATTTTTGCCCAGGATGTAAAATACATACATATAAAGGTGAGCATGACATTTGTTAAATGCCTCTCTGCCTTAAGGAAGTCAGAACTGGCTAACACTATTTTTTTCATGTATTCCTTTTCTCAGTATCTTATTGGCTTCACTTGTATATAACCAGCTTAGACTAACAAATCAGAATTCACCTACATCTTGCAAGCCAGGATGCTAGGACCTCAAATAACATACATGAAGTGATATTATATATGTCATGCCAGTTTGCTAGTAATGACATTAATGAATATGTATGCAACCCAAGGTAGTTCTTTTTAGTGTCCTCATTTCCTCATAAGGTGCCCATTTTCACAGGACTAAGCTCTGGCAATTGTCTTCAGTGAGTCCATCTGATGAAGGGCACTGCTTCTTCCCCTGAACACTAAGTCTTCACCTGATGAGGCTTAGAGGAAGCATACATGTCCCAGGAAGCCAATATGACTGGATACTTCATACCACACAATGATCTTACTGTCTTTGCTGAAAATGGTCACTGCAAAAGAAGTTATGTTTTTCATTTTTGTAAAACATTTCATAATGCCAGTTACTCCGCTTAAAGCTCTCTCTGCCTAGATGGTTATCAAAATATTGTAGCATTCTCAGACCACATAGTAACAGCAATATAATATAGTAAAGGAATTCAATATGCTTCTTTTAATTTAATAAAAAAGCAAATGCACAACAATATAAACTACAAATTTAGGAAAGGCATTTAAATACACAAGACATTCTTTTGTTACCCTAATGACATATGTAAATAAAGAGCAGTGCACATTTACAACATGATTAAAAAATGGCTTTTGTGCTTACAGCATTATTTCTGGCAGAAATAATGTGTGTGATGTCAAACAGCTAATCAGTTTCAATAAACCCAGTAAGATACCTAAGTGTTTTCAGCCAATGCCTGAAACTTTTCTCGCAAAGTTCTCACGAGATTCTGTTGATTTGCTCCTCCTTCCTCAAAAAGCACTGACGCTCCAATTTTTGATCCTGAAGTTTGTTGAGTGGTAAGGGTACCAGGTTCATCACTTCTCACAATCTTGTTAATACCATCACTGTGCTTTTGATGATATTCCTCAGATTCTAAGTAAATCTTACATCTTTCAATAACAGCCTTGATACAGATTTTTTCCCGTGTTGTTGGAGACCGGATTTCTACAAAGCTATCATCCTCACAGTCATATTTTAAGCAATTGTGTTGAATTTTTCCTTTTTCTGGCATCTTTTCCACTACAACCCTTTTCTGATCACCTTGAATGGTTGTCTCTGAAGAGACAAAGCAGACACTTTTGTTGTTTTGATCCGTTTGATCACAAGTAGCTCCATTTTCTATTTTTTCAAATTGCTTGTTTAGAGATGTTGTTCTGGAAAGCTTCCTTTCATTATCTTTTTCTAGTTGGCTTCTCCCATCACTGTTGTGCTGCGGAAGCACAGAAACCTCACTAGTTGCCACTGAACCTCCCTTCTTGTTTATAGTTACATTATTGAAATGGGTGGCTTTTGATTTCGCAGACATTAAATATGGGGGTGTCACTTTTTCTGGCAGTGAATAACATTTTTTAAAGGTCACCAATTTAGATGAACTGATATTTGAGGTGTCTGCACTGTTATAATCATTATAAACGGCTGTGTACTTACAGCACAGCTCTCGGACTACTGGCCACTTAAATGTTTCCTTAAGTACAGGACTTACAGTAGGCATACTTTGCACCTGGACTGATGCATTCACTGTACTAGGTGTACTGACTTGTGTTGGGCTAGAAGGAAATAATTTAACATGCTCTCCTCGGCTTGAAGATGCAGGAAGTGGAGAAACTGGGCTGTGCTCCTTAATAATGACTTGGTTGTAGTTCTGTAATGAAATATTCAGTTTTGGTTTCCCTGGAAGAAAGAAAAAAATAAATTACTTTTAATACACATCAACACTACTACTAAAAAAAATGAATTCAAATATCAAGGGCAAAACAAAACTACCATTATCAAAGAACAAATGTGGGACTGTAAAACAGTGATTTTTGCTAATAAGTGGTACTAGTTTATGCTGGAATGTTGTGTCATACCAGTTAACAGCATCTGATTCTGTATCAAAGCATTACAGCTGAGCTTTCAAAATAATGTTCTACACACACCACAAACAAATGGAATAACTGCAGCTGAAGTGATGATGATGACTCCTTTTGCATCTCATTGGTCTGAGTAGGATTCCATTGGTTTAGGTCACATACACTAAGATCCCAGCAACCTCTGGTGTCCCTCAGCAGTTTTGCTACAGCTGGACAAATATAAACTGGATGAATTTCAACTCATTGTTCTTTTATTTCCTGAACTGGTACTTCAGTAAGTTATTCAAAATATAAAACAAAACAAAAAAAAAATCCAGTTGCAGTACAACAGCACTTTAATGGAAACACACATTTATAAACCAAATAATCAGCAGTAAAAACCACAATGCTATCCTCAGCCTAAATGCTTACGCCCAAATCAACTAGGCTTCTTTAGAGTCTGCAAATACAAATTCAATAAAACATTACTCTCGAATCAAATAAACACTAAAAAATGATATTTCTAATACAATGTCATTAATTATTGTCAGTAATTATTAAAAACTGTAGCATGGTGATAACACTTATCTGAATATCTCATCTAAGTGGTTTGTCAAAGTTCAAAACAAAAATGAATATAAAAAATAAAAAATGTATATGTATATATTTGTAAAACATCCTTAAAAAGGATGTTTTTTAAATATATACATTTTATTAAAACAAAAAATGTAAATCAAATGTTAATGATTTTTTTTTGTTGTATTGTATGGTGTAGCAATGTAGGTGGAGAGGTTATTCAACGTACATATATTTTTTTCCTTTTTTCTTTGCAGTTGTGTGACCAAGAAACAAATTAATTTTAGATTTCTTTTTTATTTGAAGCTTTGACTAGTTCACTTTCTCTGATTGAAGCTTCAACTGGATGAGTCAATAAAACACAGCAGAAGGTATCATTAACTATTTTTAATGAAAACTCATAACCATGTCAGAACTTTGGCCAACAAATTAAATCTTAAATATTTATTTATTTGTTTAGTCACCGACATTTGATTACTGGGAAAGTCTGACTAGGTAGATGCCCATTTTCAGTGGAGCCTGGAGAAGAAAAGCTCTAAATTATTACAAAACATTTTAAGAACAATAATTTTACAATTTTCAAAAATAAAACAAAAATATCTGCAATTTAAATAATTACAACTAATTAGACATAATATAAACACATTGGTTAAGAATCGATACAAGTTATATGACAGCCATTTAATATTTAGATAAATCTGAGAGAGTTTGTAGAGAAATTAAAGGTAAGTCAGTACAATACAAACAGGAATTGCAATATGTAGTGACGGAAAAACAGGCTTGTGGTATATTTAGAGAGAAAGTCATTGAAGAGAACTTGACAGAAGTAAGGAACTAAGTGAAGAAGGGACAGTAAGGAGGTATAAGGAATGAAAAGGTTACTTGTTCACACTTAGGGATATAGTTTATCCTGGGTTTGAGCAAGAACAGATACGGATTTTAGCAAGGATGTCTTTCAGAGTGGCTTTGAAAGATGGTAGGGAGGTTACCAACCTGATGGATACAGGTAAGGAGTTCCAGGCCTTAGCAACCTTGTACAGACAATGCCCTGCAGATCTGATACTTCTGTAGACGGACAGGAGTTTTTGTCATTAGATTGACTGGGAACATAGCTGTGTACGTTTTTTTTTTTTTTTTAGTGCTGGACATGCAGATGGATGCTGGAAAATTTTATAGGTGGTAAGAAGCTGTATATATGTTAGTTGATGAGGCAGTTGCAACAAATTTAGGCTTTTTAGTGCTATATAGTGTTGGGGTACGAAAGTGGTACTTGCTGCAAATTTAACAGCTTTGTCACATACCCTATGATCCAAATAATTCCTTTATGGTATACATTTGTCTAGATTTATTACTCCAGTCCTACAACTTACATTTTATGTATATGAATGTAACATTATAATCCCTATAGTTGCAAATATATATGAGTTGTATTGCATCAACTTGTAGGTTCACTTATGTTTGTCTCAAATTATCTATAATGTTATCTCTGTGTGGGGGATTCCCCCTCGGTCCTCTTAGAAAATGGGATTGACCCAACAAGGTTAAGACAGTAAACAAAACATCTATCCATCCTCAACCCCTTTTTCCAATTTTTTTGCACATGGGGTCCGGGTGTCACTTCATCAGTGACAATCATCTCAAGCCAAGGTTTACACCACCGGTTGGCTAGCCCTGCTGCGGATAGTGAGCAAATATAAATACACATAAATAAAAAAGCGGCATTTCCGAAGTAGTAACAACAATTCATCATCAGTTTATGTGTAACATAATTTAATTTACTAAATGAGCAGTGAGTGGGAGTACCCCCAGTATCCCCTTAACATATCAACAGGGAATACAGGTCAAAGAACCCTGAAATGGAAATGCATATTGGAGACTGCCCAAGTCAAGCAAACTGACATTCAGGCATACAGTCTTCATGAAAATGGGTCTATATTATATCATGGAATGCTTAAAAAAACAAACGCTGATTGATCGACCTAATTTAAGTGAAAGCTTACAATCTCGAACTGTCAGATCAGCGATTTTTTTCCCAGGGAAAAAAAATCGCTGATCCAAAACACATACACACAACACAAGCACACTAAACAAACAGAAATCTACACACATACATCTAAAATCTGATACCTAACCCTACACTAAACTATGCACACACCACTAACTACCCACTTACTTTAACCCAAACCCTAAGGTCCGTCACTATCGCACACTCACCTCACCCGCTCCCTAACCCTACCTCACTTATATCTGCCCCAACACTCATGTCCACTCAATCGCACACACACCTAACCCGAGCCCTAACCCTAACTCACCTAAATCACCCTAACACTCACATCCACTCAATCGCACACTTACCTGAATCCGACCGGTAACTTTCAACCATAACACTGAAAATACTGAAGCAACAGAAACGGACAACCGAATTCTTTCCCTACGAAAAAATTTGAGTTTCTGCTGCTTCGATATTTTGCAGTTTTGCAAAAATAAGTTCGATCAATCAGAGTTCAAGGATATAATATAGACCCATGAAAATGACATGCATCTAGGTTCAAAGTGAGAGAAAAAGTTTAGGACCTGAATGCAGTAAAATGGTCATGTAGAACAAGTGCACATTTTAACAGTTAAGGGATTATAATAATTTATGTATTTACACCCTGCCTTAAAGGTACAAAACCTGTTTGAATCAATCATTAAAGTCTATCTATAGCAGTGCTACCTGCAGAAACTGCTCTCTGCCTTGGCCTTGTCTGAAAGCCAAAACCCATGTAGAAATGCAGTTTTATCTCTCTCTTTTTTCTTCATCATGTGTCTCGGCTAGGTCTCTTTCCTGTTTCAGAGCCTAGTTACCTTTTGCCAGAAAAAAGTAAAAGTGTACTTGATCTTAACAAGTTCTATTTGGCATGTCCCCTGTTTCCAATAAATTAATTTGCTAACCCCAAAATGTTCTCTGCCTTGGCCTTTGCTAAGTCTAATGCCCAATTACAATTTTATATTACCCTTTTTCTGTCTTCATCATGTGGTTTGGTGTCAATCAGGCATTTTGCCTGCTTCAGCACCTACAACACATAATACTCAATTTACAGAAAGCAGGCATATTACATGATCAGTGAGCGAGAGAGCCCTCAGTACCCCCCATTAACATATATTGTTAAAAACCTTCCTTTGCCTGTAAAGTTGCAGAATGATAGAGGGGAAAGTAATAAGCACATGCTTTAAATGGACTTGCCAAAGATCATCTGAAAAGAAACACAAGCAGTTAAATACAAAAACACCCAGGGAGGTAGGAGAGTGACATGCCAGAGGAGCAAGCTTCTAAAGGCTAAATCCTGCAGTAAAGAAATGCCAAAATCTAGTAAACTGATATTCAGGTATATGGACCTTGTGAAAATAACACACACACTTAAGTATTAACATAATCAATTGATTTTTTTGAGAGGGGCCTCCAATGTGGGTAACATCTGAGATTTCCTTTTCTGAGATTCCTCTCTCAGCAAAATTCTTGCAAATCTCTGCCCCCAGGGTGTGTGCAGTCCTCATTAGTGAACTGGTAAATTATGAGAGCGTGCTTGGGCACATATTACCCCTTTGAGTCCCCAGGCAACAATGTTGAAAGGCAAGAAGGCTAAATAAGGATAGGAAATTCTGAACATGTTACAGGATACAGGACACAGAAAGTGGCTGGAGAGACCAGCAGTTAAATACAAAAACACCCAGGGAGGTAGGAGAGTGACAGGCCAGAGAAACAAGCTTCTGAAGTCTAAATCCTGCAGCAAAGAAATGCCAAAGTTAACTTCACTCTTGAATCCCAGATCGATTCATGTGTGTCTGATGACCAAGTGACTGCAATAAAGACAGCCACAATGGATTCAGTTCAGAAACAGTACCTGGATGCAGTACCCCCTCCCCATCTGAATGTTCAGCAGATATTGCAATGGCAGTCCATTTAAGGAGTACTTGCTAAACTCACCTTCCTCGGTGCAAAAAAGAAAACCAGTCCATCTTCCAGAAATGAAGTGCCATCTCTGAGGAAAACTTAAGTTAACAGTGAACATTCAAGGCATGGAGTGACTTGTCAGGACTTTTGAAATGTTTTTTTATCACTCACAGATGCCATCAGTATAAGTAATAAGGCAGAAACACAGAAGCTGGTAAGCAATCATACCCAAAACTAAGATGGCAGCAAATGCCAACACAATAGGACCACATGACACTCCACATGCACTCAGATTTAAGACTGGCAACTGTATACATACTGCATGAAGGACCCTGTTCTCCATCTGACCCTCTACCATATCCCAGGGAAGAAAAACAGGGAGCTGGCTGGTTGATTTAAGGTCTGAAATCACTATGAGAAAGCAACAAAGATTCTTCTCAAAGGTAAATGAGGTCCCTAATAGGAAAGTGATGACGGTCTGGAAGGTTTTAACATTTTTTTTAAAAGGAGGAGAAGCATCAACACCTGGAATAAAATTGTGGTGGCTGTAATACTAAAGATAGTAAGACCCATCAGATCCAGCTTCATACAGGCCCATTTCAATCCTAAACCATGATTATAAAGTGTGTATGTCTATAACGGCTAATAAATAGCAAAGGTGATGCCAAAATTAATAGATACGAATCAATGCAGTTTTGTGGAGGGGGAGGCAAACATTTGACAACAGTAACAGAACAATGATGATCTAGAGGGAAGCAAAATGTAAGAAAATACCACTGTTGTTGAAGGGTCTTGATGCAGAGACAGAATTCAACAGAGTAAGCTGAGATTTTATGAATAGGGTAATGGAAGCATTTGCATTCCCTGATAAAACTATAAGGTTGATTAGGAGGGATCGGTGGTAAAAATTAAAGTGGGGGGTAGTTCCTCTCTGATAGGTTTTGTTTGAGTAGAGGAACAAGGCAGGGGTGTCGTCTTTCGCCTTTATTTGCAATATATTCAGAATCACTGACAAAGAAAATGAGGGACTTAGAAATTCAATTATGTAATTGGTATGGTAGTCAGTTGGCTTTATTTGCAAATGATATTATTTTATACCTGATAAAACCAGAAAAGGACATTTCAGTGTTGTGAAACATTCTGAGACAGAAGTAATGAAGATAAAACAAAGACAATAGGTGTAAACTATGTACCAACACTTGAATTGGTTCAGCAAAACCCATATTTATGGGGTCATGATAAAATGAAATACTTAGAGAAGTAGGCATTAAAAATGATTCTGTTACAGCTGCTAAATATATGTGGGAAGAGACTAAATAAGATAAAATGAAAACTGAGAAATTGGATGCTCTCTTTTATGGATATGGATAGCAAAATATAAACACTGAAATGTTTTTAGTCTCTTTAGTTTTATATACAGGTCAGTCATATTTTTATCAATCAGATGAGAAGTTGTGGATAGCAATTAATAAAGAGTTGAATGATTTTATCTGTGAGGGAAAGAGGGCAAGAGTCAAATGGGATAAGATGATCCTTCCATCAAAACAAGGTGGTTTGAGATTACCTGATTTTAAGGGGTATTTCACAGCTACACAGTTAAGGCTGTTATGCATAGCACAAGCAGATAGCTATAATTCAAAGTGGAAAGGGATGGTGATGAAGGCAGGGGGGCTCAAGAAACAGGGAGAGACTGAGATTCCAGCTGCAGATCCTTAAGGAGAATAACAATACGCATACTGAATATTATTTTCATAAAGTAGCAAAAAGTATTCTAAGAATTAAGCCAACAAGGGGATAGGAGAAAGGAGATTATGCTGATACAGATGACTGCAATTAGGGCTACAGAGAATAGGCAAGAGGGGGCTGGAATTTACTGGAGAAAACTGGCAAATGAAACAAGGTATTGGGAACAAATAATTAGAGAGAGAAAGGTAATTCATTTGGAATGCAAGCTAGAGACTGCCTTCCCGTCAAGGGCTGACATCCAATTATAGGCAAGGAGAAATATAAGGGGGGATCCCTATGTGAAAGACCAGACTTGTGGAGTTTTTAGTTGAGTCTGGAAGAAATGCTACTCTTAAAAAAGGGATAAGCAGTACAGCATATAAAATAGTGCATGATAACTATAGGAATCAACCAGAGGATATTAGAAAGGATTGGGAAGAAAGATTGGATAAGAGATACAAAAAGAAACAAAGGGAGATATACGTATGGCTCCCAAATATGCAACAAAGTCTATAAGATTTAGGATCTTTGCTTGGAAGTGTTTTATTTATACCCCAAGCAGGCTCCAAAGAATTTTTCCTCAGGTAGTTTGCAAATGTTGGAGGTGTGATGAGGAAGAAAGAGATAATTGGGAACACAGTTTTGGGAGGGTAATGAACTGGCAGACTTTGAAAATTTCTAACAGCCTACTTTATCAGAAATATTAGGTGAGCAAATTGATGTAACTATGGAAATGATTTTTTGAACTGTGATACGGAATCAGAATTGCCTAGACATAGTAAGGGCTTGCCGAGTTTAATTCTGGTGGCTGCCAAAAAAAGAATTACTAAAAAATGGAAGTCAAATGTACTAGAAGTAGTGAATCTAGTAATAGAGATTACATAAAAAAGGGAATTGTGGGAACAATACAAGCAGACTAATGTTTTGGTGGAGGAATGAGGTTTAAGGGAAGGCAGGAATTGAAAGAGCTATGTCAGGAATCTCAATGGCAACACCCAGATCTGCTCTGAATTACAGCACAACCACAAAAATTACAGAACCAACTGATATTGCCAACATCCTGGCAGATAGGTTCAGTGCTAACTTTACCCCCCTCTCACCCCTCTAAAGGGTCCATATCTATACAGGAAGAATGCAGAGTCCCTGTAATCACATCTATACAGGTAAAAGCTGCACTCTCTAAAACCAAAAACACAGCATCCATGGGACCGGACAACATCCCAGGCTGTGTTTTACATGAACTTCAGAACAAACTGGTTCCCCACCTAAGCACCATGTTCAATCATAGTCTCATGTCAGGCTTTGTGCCCACTGAATGGCACACAGCAACAGTTATCCCACTTCACAAAGGGGGAGCCACCACTGATCCTGGGAACTATCACCCTATTAGCCTGACGAGCCTGGTCTGCAAGGCCATGGAACTCAAAGACATTGGTAACCTCCAAACTCTGGACCCCACCCAGTTCGGATTTGTGAAAGGCAGATCATGCCTTCTGGACTTGATTGACTTCTTTGTGGCAGTCACCAAAGCCGTACACGAGGGTAAGATGGTTCACACAGCTTATCTTGACCTCGCCAAGGCTTTGCACACCATTCCCCATTCAGGAATTATAGCTAAACTCACTAAATTAGGTATAAATCCCTACGTCACAAGATGGGTTGCCAACTGGCTCACTGACAGAACCCACACTGTAAAAGTTGCAGACTCCAAATCTGACTTCAAACCAGTGACAAGTGGAGTACCACAGGGTTCAGTCCTGGGACCTCTCCTGTTTGGTATCTACTTCTCTGAAGTACAGGCTAACACAGAGGGCCTCTGGCTAACGAAGTTCACAGATGACTGCAAACTAGGAGCCATAGCAGAGTCCTCAAATGATGTGGACATCCTACAGAAGGGCCTCACTGAGACAGATGCCTGATGTCAGAGGCATGGCCTCAAGCTCAATGCCAGAAAGTGCATTGTCATCCCCTTTGGTAAAACTCTGTACTGTGAACTACCACATAAATGTCAGTCTACTTAATGCCGAATGTGTGATAAGAGACCTTGGGACCCAGCTGGACAGTAGTCTCTCCTTTGATAATCACATCGCCACAGTAGTCAGGAAATCCTTCTATGTGACACACCTCATCACAAAAAGGACCTCATCCAGGGAAAAAGAGGTCATTGTTCCCCTCTACTTGGCACTCATTGGACCCATGATAGAGTACAATGCCCCTTTTGGAATGTACCTCACAAGACATCTGCAGCAGCTGGAAAGACCACAGAAGTACCTCACAAAGAGGATTACTGGCTTCAAACAGATGCCCTACACTGACCATCTCAAAAAACTCCAGCTTTACTCTGTAGCATATCACCTACTCTGAGAAGATCTCTGCCTAACATATAAAGCTATGTTAAACCCAGAGCTGTTGGACATGCTACACCTTAAGAAATCCCAATCCCTCCGAGCTACATGCTCTAGGGACCTAAACCTTGTCACCACAATAAACGGGACATGCTGGAGGGATAGATTCCTGTCCCAGAGACTTACTTTACTCTGGAACAAGCTACCCATCTATGTCAAGCAAAGTTCCTCATTAGCACTCTTCAAGAAAAATCTTGATGGAGTGGATGGGAAATAGGAAATACACCCCGGGGATCACTTCTGTGGCTCTGCTCAACAGGGGCACAGGAAATTAACTTTCTTGGGTGGCGTAAGCCAGGGAACCTTGTTGGCTAGGGTTACTTAAGCCCTTGGGCCAATAGCCTAGTACCTACCTATGAATAATGACTGGATAAATTATAGATGATATAAAATGTCTGCAACTGAAAATACGTCAGTATGGTTTGTTTTCATTTATATCAATGTATGATTGCCTATGTCATATGTGATAATGTAATAAAGATGTTTTTTGTTTAAAAAAAAAAAAAAAAGATATAAATCAGGTCCACATGAAAGACCAAGAACACCTTGTCTTATGTCTTCTAGATGGCAGATGTAATAGTTGTGAGAAACAAAATCTTCTAAGAGACAAAGTTCACCTGCCATATCAGGCCTGTTTGCCATACATTTCAAATCCTATGGGGAGTTTTCAGCTGAGGCTGGAGATGAAATATCCCATTCAGGATCTGCTTCACAAGGCTGTGCTGGCATAACTCAAGTTAAACAAGCATTAGCTATAAGAAAGGCAGGCTTGTGAGTTTGCATTCCTCTTCCACTTCCAATCCTTCATCAATACTGCAAGATCACTGGAACTGCAACTGGAACATCAAGCAGAATTAATAAGGTGACTAAAGTAACAGAGTTTGTTACCTTATTTGTTGAAAACATCCCTCATCTGGATTGTTTTCCTGGGAAGCAAAAGACTGTAGACCCTAAATGGCCACAGGACCAATAAGCCTTGGCATTTCTTCTGTGCATTTGGCTAACAGACAGGCAAGAAATCAAGGTGAATGGTGGAAAGGCATGAATGAACTCTTCTGCCTCCTCATTAGGTAAATGCAGCTATGACCCACTCCTTACCCTGCTACAGAGAACAAAATTGGAATTGACTATATTCTAACTTGTGGCAAACAGGTTAATTTGCAATGTTTCCCACATCTAGGAAGCCTACTAGAATTTACAGTGCTAGGACAGGTCTGTACCTACTAGAATTTACAGTGCTAGGACAGGTCTGTAGCACCTATTCAAGAACTCCACCCACAACCTTTGCTTTGCCTGACAACTCCTAGCAGGCAGATGCTGCCACTGATAGTCTTGTCAGAAATGCATTACTTCCTGGCACGGGGGTTCATGAACATGTTCCCTGTTAATCGTTTATACCATGCCTGATTTTTGGACCTTGCCAGCTGTGGTCTCACCCTTCCAAATAACTAATACCTAAAAAGACCTGCCACTAGCCTGAAAAAACCTGCCATCAACCCCACCCCCCAATTTTCTTTGAACCAGAAAGGACCTTAAAACCTCCTTTATTAGAATCTGTGACAGGTTTTGTCAAAGAAAGTGATGCCTCCATTACAATTAGTGAGAGTCATCCACTGTTAAAAATAACAAAAATAAGATCTTTCAGTATACTTTGAATCTGTAAGTCAATGACACCTCCTAGCCTACCGCAGTGACTTCTTTCTAAAGTGAGCCAGGGAACTATCAAACATGAGATACACAATGTTGTGCAACCTTGTAGTTTACATTTTCACACTGAGCCCTATGCACCTGAGCACTAAGATTTCAAAGGCTCTCTCACCAGATAAAATGCTACTACAGAACAGAATCTATCATCCCCTCTGTAAAGGAAATCATTTGTGACAGGGAAAGAGCTGTCTTTTCTCAATGTGAACTAATTGACTCAAGGGCTCCTCTGTAAGGACTGAGACATCACAACAAATGATTTGAAGACCATGAATCAAAGAAAGTACCCTGTACTGAAAGCAATGTACCCCCTAATAAATGTAGAAACTGTCTCTGTGGCTTCCAGTCACATGACATAGCCATCCATCATGTCCAGCAATATCATTTAGAAGCCTGCAGGAACAGGACTGCAGAGTCTGGTACCGAATATGCATGCTGAGGTAACTGAGCTCAAATTTGGAAATATGCACCTTTTTGTCATCTCCGGGAAGAAGGTGAGGCAAAAAAATTCCTCTGAAGGAACAACTTGAGTGACATTAGCTGCTCTTTCTGAGGAGCTCTCGGTTAGGGTGGATCACAGAGTTCTAGTACGTGGTCTTCTGTGACCATGTACAGAATGCAGTTGTCCCTTATGTTTGATTGCCAACCTGGGGTACACTCTCAGAACTGACTTCTCATCAGTAGTTCTGTCATGTACTCAGGTTTGAAGAAAAGTCCCTGTGATACTTACCTCTGAAAACCTGCAGACTGAAGAGGTCCAAAGATGGTAATGGAAATCTAGCTGTCTCCTCTGTTTGTGAAGAGTTCTCTTTCTCAATGGGTAGACTAAGACAAAGAAGATGAAGGCACTTTACATATCCTCAGTGGTAGACAAGTCTTTGCTCTGCTTTGAAGCTCCTTGTTAACAACTTGAAAAGCTTTCCCAAACAAGATTTGAAGGTGCAATTTGAAGGTGCGTACTGCCAATTTGGTAGTTTTCTGGGGTAGATGATTTCCCAAAAGATACAATAATGTATTTTTTATCATTAGTTTCAGTCATTTTGTCACCAGTTATTTATTTGGGGCAAACCTTCCTGCAGGATGGCTAAGTCATTTGGGGATTCAATGACGGCAAACCTAATCAGCCAATGCCCTTTGAAATTGGCTTTTACTTCAGAAAAGTAGATGCCCAATAGGAGAGATCCTAGCAGAGAAACCTAGTCAGCCAGAGCCAGAGCCCTTTGGTGTTGGCTTTTACTTCAGAAAAGTAGTTGCCAAACAGGAGAGGTTCCAGAAGGAACCCTGGGGGACTCCACTGGTGACTGATCTATTTGTGGAGATAATGTCCTGTATTTCGATTTCCTGCATCCTATTTGTGAGCCAGCTGGCAATCCAGCAAGAGACACAGGGGGTTATTTCCAGTTTATTTAGCCTTTCTACTATGCTTGAGTAGGTAATTGTGTAAAAGCTTTGGCCAGGTATGCAGGGTACAGTCTTCTGCCTTCATCCATTGCTTTGGTGACCTGCCTTTGAAGAATTCAAACTGAGACAGGTCCATTGTTTGAAGGTTCCATATGTCAAAACAGTGTAAGAAACTTCTCTGTGTGGAAGATTTTCAGTCCATATATCTCTAGTTAATCACTGCATATTAATCAGATCAGGCAAAAGTAGTAGAAGTAGTGAACTTAAACTCGTCTTAAGTAAAATAAATAAGCAGAAACCAGGACTAGCTGTACAGGCTAAAACACACACTTTTTTTATTTTGTTAGCGCTTTTGGAAAATCCAGTGACTCTCCTAAGGAGAGTCACTGGATTTTCCAAAAGCGCTAACAAAATAAAAAAGTGTGTGTTTTAGCCTGTACAGCTAGTCCTGGTTTCTGCTTATCTAGTTTGTTTGTTTTGTGCCTTCGTTTGCCTGTTAAGTAAAATAAATAAATAATTAATTAATAAAAAAATATATAATTGTACAGAATTACTAAGTATTCAAAAGTAATCCAAGCAAGGCAAGCAGTCTGTTTCCAGTCGAAAATCCTTTATTAAGACAGACTGATTAGTTCCATGATAAGCCTTTCCACTGCTTTCCATACAAAGCTGGTCAGACCTATGGGTCTGTTCATAGGTTCATACTAGGCTATTTGCCCTAGGGCATTTATAAGCCTAGCCAGAGTATGTTTGGCTTTCGCCACCCATTTTAAATTAATTTTGCTATGCCCTTTTTCGAGGTTAGTATACTGTGCCTCTGTCTAACAGTGACACAGAAGTGATACTCGGGGTAAACCTACGATCTCCAGTCCACTCATCAAGATTCCTCTTGAAGAGAGTCAATGAGGGACCCTGCCTAACCTGGACTGGGATTTTATTCCAGAGTGAAGGGAGCCTCTGGGTTATGAATCTGTCCCTCCAGCATGTCCTATTTATTTCATTGCTGAGGTTCAAGTCTCTCGAGCACGTAGCTCGATGGGATTTGGATTTTTTGACGTGCAGCATGCCCCTTAATTCCGGGTTGGACATGGCTTTATACGTCAGGCACAGATCGCCTCTGAGCAGGCGGTATGCCACTGAGTAGAGCTGGAGTTTCTTTAACCGGGCAGCATATGGCATCTGTTTGAGCCCTTTGATCCTCTTGGTGAGGTACTTTTGGGGTCTTTCCAGTTGCTGCAGGTGTTTGGTAAGGTACATCCCAAAAGGGGCATTGCACTCAATTATGGGCCTGATGAGGGATGAGTAAAGAGGCACGATGACCTCCCCTGATCTAGATGTGAATCCCTTCATGATTAGGTGGGCTATATAAAATGTTTTTCTAACCACTTTGGCCACGTGGTTGTCAAATGAGAGATTGCTATCAACTTGGGTCCCCAGGTCCCTAATTACTTCTTCTGTACTTAATGGATTACCACCTATGTGGTAATTTGTGGGCACTTTGTTTTTGCCAAAGGGGATGACTATACACTTTTTGGCGTTTAGCTTGAGGCCATGGCTCTGGCACCAGTTGTCTGTTTCTATGAGGCCCTTTTGTAAGATGCTTGTGTTGGCTGGAGAGTCGATTATGGCGCCCAGTTTGCAGTCATCTGCAAACTTGGTCAGCCACAGTCCTTCCGTGTTGGCCTGTACCTCCGAGAAATATATACCGAACAAGAGAGGTCCCAGGACTGAGCCTTGTGGCACGCCACTTGTAACTGGTTTGGAGTCGGACATGGCTCCAGCAATTCTAACCATGTGGGTTCTGTCCTTGAGCCAGTTTGCAACCCATCTAGTGACATAGGGGTTTATATTTAAGCTGGTGAGCTTATCTATAATGCCCGAGTGGGGTATTGTATTGAGGGCTTTTGCGAGGTCCAGGTAGGCTGTTTGGACCACCTTCCCTTCGTCAATGGCCTTGGTGACAGTTTCAAAGAAGTTGACCAGGTTTAAGAGGCAGGATCTGCCCTTAACAAAGACGAACTGGGTAGGATCCAGTGTCTGTAGGTCCCCAATATCTTTATTTATGAGGTCCATGATCCTAGCTTTGCAGACCAAGCTAGTCAGGCTTATGGGGCGATAGTTTCCAGGGTCCGTTGAGGCACCACCTTTGTGGAGCGGGACCACTGTTGCTGTACGCCACTCTTTGGGTACATATCCTGTAGTTAGGCTGAGATTGAACAGTAGTTTTATGTTTGGGTTTAGCTCTCTTGGAGTTCATGTAGGACGCAGCCCGGGACACCGTCTGGTCCCACTGATGCTGTGTTATTTGCTTTGGAGAGGGCGGCTCTTACCTGAGCATCCAAGATGTCAGGGGGGCAGCGCTCTGCTGGGATAGATATTTGCCCTTTTGGTGGGGAGGGGGGGGGGAATTTGCACTGAACCTGTCAGCTAGGATGTTGGCAATGTCTGTGGGTTCGGTGTACTTTTTGTCATTTTGGACTAATTCTGAGCATATCTGGGAATTCCCACCCAGGTTCCTAACATAACTAAAGAAAGCCTTGTGATTATCCTTAGTGTCCTGTGCAATTTTTCTCTCAAAGCTGGCCTTAGATGATTTTTATGAGTGCCCGTAGTTTTCAGGTCTTCAGAATGCTGACACCATAGGCTTTGTAGAAACCATTGCAGTTTCTTGATATGCAGTCTTGCATATGGAATTAGCAGAATGCAAGAGGCCATGAACCCTAGGGCTTACAAAATTTTCCTTGCAGATAGCTGGGTCTTTCTGGCCAGTAGTCTGAAGTAGGTTGTCAAATAAACTTGTTTCTCTGGAGTGAGGAAAGCCATCTGGGAAATTGTATTCAAGCGGAATACAATTTTTTGGCAGGGTACTGGGTGAGATTTCTTTTCATTTATGGTGTACCCCAGTGAGTTCAGAAGTTTCTTTACGAATGCCAGATGTTGTAATAGGAATTCCTGGCTTTCTGCCTGAATCAGACAATCATCCAAGAATGGGTATATCTGAATATTTCTGTGCCTGCAAAATGCAATGGCTGGAGCTAGACACTTTGTGAATACTCTGGGTGCAGTAGATAAGCCAACGGGGAATGCAGAGAACTGAAAGTGCAGTAGATAAGCCAAAGGGGAATGCAGAGAACTGAAAGTGCATGGAGCCTGCCCTGAAGCGTAGGTATTTCCTGCAAGATTCCCTTATTGGAATGTGCAGGTAAGCTTCCTTAATTCTAAGGTTGCCAACCAGGCATCTTTGCCTATCATAAGAAGCAGCTGTTGAAGTGTTAGCATCTTGACTTTTGGGATTACCAAAAAAGTGTTTAGAATAGAGAGGTCCAGGATAGGACGCCAGGAGCTGTATTTTCTAGGTACCAGGAAAAGTCTTGAATAAAAACCTTGTCCCCTTTCTTCTACTGGAACAGGTTGAATAGCCCTGATACTTAGAAGAGAGAGAACCTGCTGTTGAGCCTCTGCCCACTGATTTGGGGGTAGGTCTGGTCAACCGTTTGGAGTTGGTAGGGTGTGGAAGTGGAATCTGTATCCTTGTGAAACTATATTCAAAAACCATTTGTCTTGGGTAATGAGTTCCCAGTTTTTTGCATGCAGGGCGAGCTTTCCTCCTAAGGGAGCAGGCAGCTGAGCAGGGCTTAGAAAGGTTAAGGTTACGTCATTGTGCCATTTTCCCATAGGGGTGTGTCTTACTACTTCCTGCTTTGGAAGTGGGAGCCCCCCACTGCTTAGGCCTGTGCGTAGCCTGAGACTGTAACCTAGGTGGTCTGCTGTTCCTGGGTTTGGGTTGAGAAGGCCTGGAAGAGGCTGGAAAGGACCAATTCTTTGAAGGCCAATGCCTATTAAATCTGGGAGGCTGTACTTGCAGGAAATCTTTAACAGTTTGCATATATTTAGCTTTTTCCACCATCATTTTGTGGACGACTTCTGCTTTGTTGCCAAACAGGCAGTCTTGGTTTAAGGGAGCATCCAGTAATTTAGCTTTAACAGGATCTGGCAAGTTTTGCTCCTTAAGCCAAGCATGCCTTCTATGTACAGACCCAGTGACAGCAGCCCTGCAAGATGCTTCTAGAGAGTCAAAACCACATTGTAAAGTATATTTACTAACTTGTTCAGCAGAATGCATTAAATCCTTGTAATTCTTTGTGTTCAGCACAGTCCGGAATCAACATCATTTTCTGTTTAAGTAGTCCCATAATATGCTGCTGGTACTTTAACATATGAAACTGGCAATTTAAAGACCTAATTGCCAAGGTAGCAGAAGTATATACCTTCTTACCCCATCTGTCCAAGGCTCTAGAATCTCTATCAGAAGGGGTAGGGTTTTTGGCCGCAGTAGCCTTAATGCCCTTTGGTCCTTGGGAAATGGTCTCTGGATCTGCAGTAGGATTCTTGAAGAGGAACTTGTGAGAGTCAGGTACTCTGTAATACCGGTCAGGTTTTCTGGGAGCTGGAGGTAGAGTGTCTGGGGAAAGGCTAGATTCCAAGAAAGCATCATCCACAATGACCAGAACAGGCAGGATAGCTAAAGGCCTGTGTTGAGGGAGGAGTAAGAATTCCCTAAGCCTCTTTTTGGAGTCAGAGTAATCCTGTCTTTCCCAGTGGAAATGCTCCCTAAGAGTGTGCAAGGTTTCACCAAAAGAAAAATCTTCTGGAGGGGAAGAAGAGGGAATGGAATCCTCTGCATCAGAACCCTCATAGGTAGATATGGTAAAATCCTGGTAATCAGAAGAAACAGAAATATCAGATTCCTGATCAGAAGAATCAGAAGGAAAATCAGTTCTAGGTCTCTTAGAGGGGGAAGGCTGGCTTCCCCTAATTAAGGTCATAAGGTCTTCAGCCATTCTAAGAATTTGTTTTTTAGGCATATGGGCCTGAGCATGCGGTTTGGACATCAGTTTTCTAGACGTGGGTCGAGTTTTAGGCCTGGATGAAGAAGATGGTGTCGGTTTAAAATGCAAGTCTGTAGGCCTGAATACACCTGCAGAAGCCATTGCCTGCACCACGGATACGGACCCATCCAAGGTAGAGACATCCGCAGGTTCCATAGTCGAAGAAGCATCTCGTGGCATACCGGACTCTGAATGGGTCTCAGGAGAGGCTTGTGAATCTGAAGTAGCGGGTATCAGGGGCTGCGAAAGTGCCTCACTGAGTACCAGCGGACTAGCGACTAGCTTAACGGAAGCATCGTCGGCAGTTTTGGACCTATGCGGTCTGTCTCGGTCTTTATCCTTATGTTTTTTTCAGAATATCGGTAGTTGGATGGCTTACTGAAGCCATTTTGGCTTACTGAAGCCATTTCTGGATAGTTATACCGAGTACCAAAATAACTTGCTGCAAATATTGACTGACGACGAATAGTTCGGGGGTTGAACAAGGCACAAAATCGACAGCGAGGGACATCATGGTCTGGGCCTAAGCAAGGAATGCAGTACAAATTAAAATCTTTATGAGGTATTTGCTTTCCACAGGTAATACAATTGTTAACTTTTACTGACATCGGTTAAGAGCAAGAAAAAGGAATTCCCAATGGGGTACTTAATTTTTTTGTAGACTTCGGTTCTGAAATTTGAAAACGAAAATTTCAGGAGTCAGCCAATCGGCACTTGCGAACTGCCTCTGCTTTGGGCACCACATGGCAAGAAAGACTGATGTAATGGCCTCGGCTGCATGTTTTATACCCCTGACGACCTGACGTCATGGAAGAAGAGACAGCATCCAATGCAGGAATCCAAGACTCTGGTATTCAGGCCGGCTAACCCAAATGTGATGACTGTAACAGTGAAACATGAAGAACATCAAGAAGAGGAGAACTGCAGAATGCTAAACAGAAAATAAGGCATTACCTTGATAATATGCAGGAGTTTATAAACATTGATGTTAAGCAACTTTTTTTTTTTTTTTAACAACTCCAGAGCAAAAGAACTTTTAGCACAACGACTCAGGCAACACAAAGTAGAAAGGTCTGTCAATAAGTTTAGGGAGCCTATAACAAGGAAGATAAGGATCCTGCAGAAATACTAGAAATATTTTGTAAATTCTATGAAAGTCTTTACAAAGCAGAGAAATATGGAAATCAAGAAAAGGTACAAATGGAAATGTTTATGGAAGAGTTAAATATACCAAGGCTAGACAGAGAGGAGGCTCAATAATTAACAGGATAGGAGAAGATGAGATCAAAGTGGCGATGTATAACAAATCTACAGAAAAGTCCCCAGGAATAGATTGTGTTCCTGTGGAGGTTTGGAAGCTAGGAGGGGAAAAAAACTGATGAAGAGCTGAAAGGTTTTGTTTAACAGTGTTTTAAGAGGAGGAGAAGCATCAACATCCTGGAAGGAAGTGGTAGTAGCTGCACTACCTAAAGAGGGTAAAGATCCATCAGATCAGCTTCATACAGGCCCATTTTAGTACTAAATCATGATTATAAAGTGTTTATGTCTACACTGGCTGAAAGAATGGCAAAAGTGAAGGCAAAGTTGATAGATATGGATCAATATGATTTTGTGGAGGGGAGACAAACATTTGACAACTTAAACTGAAGAGTGATGATCCAGAGGGAAGCAGAATGTAAGAAAATACCACTGTTGCTGGTGGGTTTTGATGCAGAGAAAGCATTTGACTGGGATTTTGGATGCAGGCCTTTAAGTAGAATAACAATAATCATGCAGAATATCATATCCATAAAGTAGCAGAAATTATTCTATGAACTAAGGCAACATGGGAATGGAGAAAGGAGATTCTGCTGATAGGGAAGACTGCAATTAGGGGTATAGGCAAGAGGGGGCAGGAATATGTAGGAGAAAACTGGCAAAGGAACCAAGGTATTGGGAGGAAATAAATAGAGAGGGTAAGGTAACAGAATGGAAAAACGCCAAGAACTTATTTGGACCACTGGCTGGAGATTGCCTTCCATATCAAGGACTAATATCAGAGTATAGGGAAAGAGAAATAAATACGGGGTCCTAAATGAAAGACCAGCATTGGTGGAGTTTTTAGTAGAATCTAGAAAAGAAGTTGTCATTACCAAAGGAATAATTAGTAGAGCATATAAAATAATGCACGATAACTATAAAAATCAATCAGAGGAGGTTAGGAAGGATTGAGAAGAAAGATTAGATAAGTAATTCACAAATAAGAAATAGGGGGATATATGTATGTTTCCCAGATATGCACAAAATCTAGATGATTTAGGATCTTTGCCTGGAAGTGCTTACACAGGTATTTTTATACCCCAAGCATACTTGAAAGAATTTTTCTTCAGGTAGACTGCAAACTTTCTTGGTGTGATAGGACAGAAAGAGGTAACTGGGAACATATTTTCTGGGAGTCTAATGAGTTAGCAGTTTTTAAAGATTCCATGCAGACTGCTCTGTTAGAGATGCTGGGTGAGAAAATTGGAATAACTAGGGAAATTATTTTTTTGAGCTATGATACAAAATCTGAATTGCCTAGACATAGTAAGGCCTTGCTAAGCCTGATTATGATGCCTGCCAAAAAAGCAATTATTAGAAAATGAAAATCAAAGTCTAAACCAACTTTACTAGAAGTAAGATACTAACAGAGATGTACAACGTTTGCAGCTACAGTTGTGTTGGCACTGATTGGAATGTATAACGTTTTTAACTGAAATGTGTCGCTATGGTTTATTGTCATTTATGCAGTTGTAACATGACCTATGTCATACAAGATAATACAGTAAAGATGTTTCTTGTTTAAAAAACAAATTAACAATTACCACGTTCAGAAAAGTTTGGGAAGAAAACTAGAAGCTCAGCTGATAGAATTATATTACATTCTGTAGCAAATGTGGGTATGAAGGGATGAAGTGATAAGCAATTACACTCTAAATCTGTGAAAATATTATAGGGTAGATGAATATACAAGGTCTGTAATTCTGAAACCTTCTTGACAAATTATGAAATTAGAAGTGGTTGTGAGATGAACTTTAACAGAGGAAAAACTGAAGCTTGGGTCACACATATGGCAAAGATATTTCAGAATGCCAAGGACTTGAGCTAAAAATTGCCAAATTAGCAATAAAAAGCTTTTTCTTAGTATCAGGGTCCTGGGCAGATGTTAGGATCTGTACTGCTCTGGATGGGGAAGGGGATACCTGGCCTTCAGTGGAACTGGAGAAACCATGCAGTTTGCTTTAAGAAGTACAGTTCTGGGTAAGGCTAACCAGATAAGTGGAACAAGAGACTCTCTGAGAGCCCAAGAGGAGGCCTGTCTTAGAAATGAGGCCAACATAGAAAGGAAAAAACTTGCCAGAGTAAGAAGTAGGGCTATCAAAATTACTTTAATGTTTCTTAATTGTGGTTTTATTGAGTAAATGGAAATGGGAGAAAAGTGTAAAGAAATTTAGAGGCCGCTTCTGGACAATCACATCCCTGGGGTATCCAAGGGAGGAATAAGGGAAAATAAATGCTGCATTTCAAGTTGAATGGTGATGCAAGGAATGTGCAGCAAATTTTACTAAATGAAGAAACAGGGCCACAGTTGTCAATAGATTTAGTAACCACTCAAGTGACATCAAAAGACAGTGGCTCAGCCAGTCTGTAAAAGAAATAGCAATTAAGCAGGAAAGGGAGTCCACAAATGTCTACAAGGTGGAAAGGATATTTACCTGCCAGCTGACATTGTGGGCTGGCCAAGTATCTTGGACTGTTTGCTCCAAACAGAGCCTCCTCACCCCATAACATTGGTGCTAAAGGTCATGGTCAAGATCTGAAGTGATCTTGCCACCACATACAAGTTGGAATCAAGAGTCCACCAAGGAGGACGACACTTGCATTGCTTAAATCTTACTTGGGCATTTGGCAGGTATATCAGTTGATGCTACTGTTCTGAGAGTCCACTGATGGACCTTCATAAATAGTCTGGAAAGCAGAACCAAAAGATTGTAGAAGCCATCAGACCCATTGCTCAAAGGCAGGCAGGCTGGCGCCAAATTGCTACTGGTTCGTACTGGCCATCAATTTTGATGAGAAGATATGCATGGTCAGTCAGGGTGTTCAGCATGCAGACTATGAATGTTACAGACTGACAGTACACCATATCAGACTTTGCAAGGCTGACTGGAACAGACTGAGAAGCAAAGATCTGGAGGAAAACAAACTGTCAATGGATGGATCTGACAGCAGCTAGTTGTCCAGCTATAGAAAGACCTGGAATCTTGCAGCTGGAGAACTGTTTCAACTGTGAGTCTGCATTTGTTGAACACCCTGCGGTCTGTGGTGCAGTGTCTGGAACTGAAAAGGACTGCTTCCTTTGTAGACATTAATAAATCTTGTGGACTCCTTTGTATTTTTCAAGTATGGGTTTGTATCCTGAAGGTCCAAAGACTATATCCAGTCTCCTTCAAACAGACAGGGAAGGATGATCATTCAAATGGGCTCCTTTTGCTGTGGGCTACTGATACTGACAATGGGCCTGGGTTCCTAATTAATTTTGGCACTAAAAAGAACCTTGATTAAAAGCTTGCCGCTTTTGGCCTGGAGGGATTTGGTATTTGCCTTGTTTAATAATGCAAAATGTAAATTTTCCATTTTGTTAGTAGTAACAACAATTAACTGTATATCATCAATCAGGAGTTGATTCCAGAATCACTGTCTATGAAAGGTCTTGGTACTCTGTTTATTGAATATCCTTGTTTTGAAGCACAACCATTAGCAAGTCTTAGGTGATATTATGAGTGATATTTTTCATTACATTTTAGCAGAAAAGAAACGGTAATGGTTGCACTCTATAAGTCATTAATCTGTCCTCATATTGAGCAAAATGGACATGTCTGTATATATAATTCAACATGTGTGAAAAATACTAGAATAAAAAAAAACATTTACTAGACAGACTTCCAGTGTACACCATCCTTTGTAAAGAAACAAGATTGTTTTCCATCCAGTATAGATTACTCAGGGGATTACTTGAGGGGGGATACAGGTTTGATGTTTAAATGCCATGAATTGTTTGCAGCTACAGTTGGCATCAATTCTGCATTACATGACACGGTGACTAGAAGAAAATAGCATATTAGTTGATTTACCATTTCGCAGGTCTAAAGTTATGAGAGAAATTTTCAAATACAGGGCAGGTACAGTTTGGAACTCTCTTCCACTACAGGTTAGACAACCAAAAACCAAACTTAATTTAAAGTTAGTTTAGATGATTGGTTTGGGGATTCTGTGTATAAGGTGCACAGCTTGGAACGGACTCCAAAGTAGCCTCTTTAAGGCTTTGAATCGGACTCCAAAGTAGCCTTTGAATCTGTTGTATCACCGCAGTGAACATTGAACACATTTGTCAAAGATGACGCCACTGATGATAAGCACTAAAATGCAAAGTTTTGGGAGAATACATCTGTTCCTGAGATAATGGATATCAAGGCTGGGCATGAAACATTGATCCTCGATAGCAAGATTGGGACTAACCCTGAGGAGGTCAAGATCATAATCCTTGATGTCTGGCTTAGTTAACAGAACAACTGAAAATGAAATGAAAATTAAGAGGGGGGCATTGATGCTGATACCAAAGTTAATTGGTTGGAGGATGTCAAACTGAGTACTGAATCTTGAATCAAGCTCAGAGAGGAAAGATCACAGCCTAGACAAGAGAAATCTGACAATGATAGTGACCTAACCCCCCCCCCCCCGTAGCAGAAGACATCTGTAAGAAAATTTGCTGCATTTTAAAAAATGTTGTTTACACTTACGTAGAGTCCCAGCTGAATGAAAGGAGACCTATGGGTTTTACTGGATGCAGTGGGACAATGTGACTTTTATTCAGCCGTGTGGAACCAGTGTGTTTTTACCTAATGCCTGTGGGTGTAGATCTCCAGTTTTGAGGCAAAGTTCTGAGGATGGATAGGAGCAGTGAAAGTCCTTTTTGTGAGGCGTAGACCAGAAGCATGTTTAGCAGATGCTACAGCAGCAACATAAAATACCAGCTCAAACGTCTTTATGCCAGTATCAACTATGTTGGGCATCACAGCACAGCAGACATGATCCTTCTCGGAGAAGAAACATCTGAGGTGGAAGGGGAAGCCATAGAATCCAACAGAGGTTAGCCATAGGTTTCTCAAGCTCAACTCTATTTCTGAGTTTCTTAATGAAGAAGAGCTTAAAGGTGGCACAAATAGAACAGCTCAGCATCTCTAAGATATTTATCACATCTCTGTACTTGCACTGGACCAAGTCAGTGTATACCAAGATTATATATTCCCCATTTTGAAGGAGGGATGGGTCTCCTTGAAATTGATTGCATGTATAGATCTGCAATCGTGGGACTCCACACATATCTGCTGACCTCACAAGACCCAAATGTAGTGAAAGCTTTGAAACATAAGGAGATTAAATCTAAGAAGACTTCTCTGCTTACTTAGGCTAACAGAAGTATGTCAGCATCAAACAGGAATGGAAATCAAATCACAAGTAGATAAAAACTGGGCAGCAACTGAATGCGCAAAAACAAAAGAAAGAATATAAAGTGAAGGACCAGATGAGAAGGCAAGAAATGTGGAAAATGCTAACTATAGTTGCAAGTACAGAAAACTTCTGGAAGAACCTCATGTTGATCTGGAATGAACGTGGGAATGGTTAAGGAGAGGCAAATGTAAACCAAGAGATGAAAGGTTAATATTGGCAACCCAAAATAGTGGGCTATGTACACATTGGTTTACAAAGTCCATTGAACATGTGGAAGAAACAGACAAATGTAGGTTTTGTAAAAAGTACAGTTTTGTACCTACCATAAATGTAGATGTTCGAGGATTCCATTGCTGCAGTCCTGACTATTGGGTATAGTCCGCGTCCAGTCGGCCCGAATACCAGAGTATAAGGCTGACGTCGGTCATGGCGCCTTAGACTGACGTCAGTACGTCAGGGTACTAATGCGCATGACCGACGTCATATCCTCAGTCTTTTCTTGCCCCAGATGTCAGAAGACCCTAAAAAGACAAGTCCCAAAAAACCTGCACCAAAAACATGTACAATATATACAACAATATATACAAAAATATAAGCATGTAAACTCACCTACACAACCACCCCTAAATACAGAGGGAAGGAGGGAGTAAATTGGACTGCAGCAATGGAATCCTCGAACATCTACATTTATGGTAGGTACAAAACTGTACTATGTTCTTCGTCTTCCATTGCTGCAGTCCTGACTATTGGGTAGAATCCCAAAGCAGAGGTAAGGGAGGCTGGCAAATTATAAAGAAGTAGGAGCTGACAACATGCCTTGCAAAACAGCTGTGGCAAAACCAGCCCTAGACTTAGAGTAGATAGGAAGGTGATAATGCTTAGAGAAAGTATGCACTGAACTCCAAGTAGCTGCTTCCAAAATATCCTTAGTTGCCACCCCTTAGAAATGCTGTTGAAGTGGCAGTAGCCCTAGTGGAATGAGGCCTAATCCCAGCTGGAATCTCCTTGCCATGATGGGAATAACAAAATGCAATGCAAAAGCCAATCCACCTAGAAATAGTTTGTTTTGACACAGGCTTGCCCTGTGAACTCAAAGCAAAAGAAACAAACAACTGCTGAGACTGCCTAAAATCCTTAGTCCTGCTTAAATAATATCGCAATTGCCTGTGTACATCTAAAGTGTGCAAAATCTTTTCCCCTTTATTTTGGGGGTCTGCATAAAAAGTAGGCAAATGAATAGTTTGGTTTAAAGCCACACTAGAAACCACCTTAGGCATAAAGGAAGGATTAGTACGTAATGATACCCTATCCTTATGGAAAATCAAAAGGGCTCTACTGCCATAAGGGCCTGCAACTCAGACACCCTTCTTGCAGAAGTAATAGCCAACAGAAAAGCAGTCTTCCATGACAAGTATTTCAATTCAGCAGTAGCCGCAGGCTCAAAAGGTTGTAGAGTAAGTTTTTCCAACACAAAATTGAGATCCCAAGCAGGAGTAGGAGCTCTACGTGGGGTCTTATATTCTTTGCCCCTCTAAGAAACTGCTTGAACAAAGGATGCGAAAACAATGGTGGGTCACAATCATAGTGAGCTGAAATTGCTGCAGCATGAATCTTAATGGAAGAGAAGGACAAACCTTTGTCCAATAACTCAGTAAGATATTGAAGAGCCACACTCAAATTAGGCTCAGAAATCTCCAAATTCTTTGCTGTACTCCAAAATAAAAACCTCTTCCATTTTTCTGCGTACACCTTCCTTGTACTAGGTCTTCTAGCTTCCATAATCACATTTAAAACTTGTTGAGGAAGTTGAGACCTGCTGTGCTTCAACAGAGAATATGCCAGGCTGTTAGATGAAGAGAGTGAAGCTTGACATTGAGCAGATGACCGTCCTTCTGAGATAACAGATGAGGAATCAGAGGTAAAGGCCATGGAGGCTTCTTTACCAGACTCCGTAGTAGTGGGTACCAGTGTTGCCGAGGCCAATCTGGAGCTATCAAAATCATCCTTGGCCTGTCTTGTCTGACCTTTAATAGTACCTTTGGAAGAAGAGGCAGAGGTGGAAAGGCATACACATGAAGGTTTTTCCAACTGAAAGACAGAGCATCCACTTTCCAAGCTGTGTGATGAAACCCCTTTGTGCAATAGTTTGGCAGCTGGTGGTTTAGTGGAGAAGCGAACAGATCTATGTCTGGAGTTCCCCATGACACTGTCAATTTCCGAAATACATGAAGATCCAGTTTCCACTCGTGGGGATCCATGATTTGTCTGCTTAACACATCTGCTAAGGAGTTCTGTGCTCCTGGCAGAAACCTTGCCTGAAGAGTTAATTGCAAGCTTAACGCAGTCTCCCATAAAATCATTGCTTGCCTGCATAGAGGATAAGAATGTGTTCCCCCTTGCTTGTTGATGTACCACATGACAGTTGTGTTGTCTGTTAGAATCAACACCTGCCCTGGCAGAAGTAACTCCTTGAAAGCCATTAATGCAAACTGGACTGCTAACATCTCCTTCATGTTGATATGTAGATGCTGTAGTCTGGCAGGCCACTTGTCTTGTATCCACTTTCCATTTAGATGAGCTCCCCAAGCAATGTCCGAGGCATCTGTCGTTAAAGTCTGACTCGCCTCTGGCCGGGTCACAGAGAGTCCCTTGTTTAGGTGACATTCCTGAGCCCACCACAAGAATTCTTTTTGAAGGCAAGGTATTATTTGAATGACAGTGTCCAAATCCTGGCAGTGCTGTGTCCATACATTTTGAGATACCATTGCAGCTTCCTCATATGCAGTTTGGCATTGGGAAGCACCAGAATACAAGATGCCATGAACCCTAATGCTTGAAGGACTGTCCTTGCAGTCAGCACGGACTGATGAGATAGTTGATGGAAGTAAAGTGACAGACTCTTTTGTTTGTCCGGGGTTAAAAAGGCCATCTGGGCTGCTGTATTCAGTCTCACACCCAGAAAGCACATGTCTTGAGAGGGTACTAGACTGGACTTTATTTCGTTCACAGAATACCCTAGGCATCTTAGCACTGCTATAACATATTCCAGATGCTGTAGAAGGTCTTCCTTTTCTTGAGCCAGAATCAGGCAGTCGTCCAAGTAAGGATAGATTTGAATTCCTTGAAGCCTGAAGTAAGCTATCACTGGAGCCAGAACCTTTGTGAATACTCTGGGCAGTAGATAAGCCAAAGGGCAATGCAGAGAACTGATAATGAGAATTTCCAGTTCGAAACCGCAGATACTTCCTGCAACTTAGCCTTATAGGCACATGAAGGTAAGCTTCCTTGAGATCTAAAGTTACCATCCAGTGATCTTTGCCCAGCAGAGGTAAAAGTTGTTGTAACGTCAACATCTTGAACTTGGGAATGTCCAGATAAGTGTTGAGGAGGGATAAATCCAAAATTGGTCTCCACGTGTTCCCCTTCTTTGGTACTAGGAACAGGCGAGAATAAAATCCTAGGCCCCTTTCTAATACAGGGACTGGCTGAATGGCCCCCATCTGGAGTAACTGAGAAACTTGCTTGTGAGCCTCTTTTCTTTGTGGAGGAGGAACATCTGGCATGCCTTTGAAAGGGGGCATTGTGTGGAAATAAAATCTGTAACCGTGATGAATGATATCCAACACCCATCTGTCTTGAGTAATTAAATCCCAATTTTCTTTGAAAAGAGACAGTCTTCCTCCCAAAGGAGCTGCCAGGCGAGAATCCACTGGCAGCTGAAAAGGCAGGTCATTGGGTCTGTTTACGAAAGGACTGACCCCTGCCCTCACCAGAAGTCTGAGCAGGTGAACTCCTGATCTAGGCCTAAAAGAACCTTGAGCCCTGCCCCTACCACGTCTAGACCTACCCCTAGACTGGGAATCATAAGCAGGATATGTCCACCCCTTAGCAGGCCAATTTCTACTAAACTTCGGAGGCTGCACCTGCAAAAAATCTTTAACAGTTTGCATAGACTTAGCTTTGTCCTCCATTTTCTTTAAAACTGCTTCCACAGGCGATCCAAACAACACATCAGACTGTAAAGGAGCATCCAAAATCCTTGTCTTAACATGCTCAGCCAAATTCTGATCCTTCAACCAGGCATGCCTGCGAAGAACAGAACTAGTAGCAGCCACCCTCGAGGAGGCCTGTACAGCATCAAAACCACACTGCAAAGAATGCTTACCCACTTGTTCAGACACATGAACCAAATCCAGCAACTCTTTACACTCAATACCTTCCGCCAAAGCATCCACCTTAGATTTCAATTGTGAAAGGAGATAATTTTGATATTTTAGCATGTGAAACTGACAATTCAACGCCCTCATGGCTAGAGTGGAAGAAGTATACACTTTCTTTCCCCACCTATCCAAAGCCCTTGCCTCTTTATCAGTGGGTACAGGATTTTTAACCACAGAAGCTTTAACACCTTTAGGCCCCTGAGAAACAGTTTCTGGGTCCGCCCTAGGACTCTTAAACAAATACTTATGAGCTTCGGGCACCCTATAATACCTATCAGGCTTAACAGGAGCAGGAGGCAAGGAGTCAGGGTTCAGGAAGCCTCTGCAAAACATCCTCCACCACATTCAACACAGGAGGAATAGCTAAGGGCCTATGCTGGGGTAAAAACAAGAATTCCCTAAGCCTTTTCCTGGAATCAGAGTAATCCTGGCCTTCCCATTTAAAGTGCTCCCTCATGGAGTGCAGAGTCTCTGAAAATGAGAAATCCTCAGGAGGAGAAGCTGTAGGAGTGGAATCATCCACATCAGAATCAGAATAAGTAGGATACTCCTGTAAGTCTTCCGCAGAAGACTCTGAAGCCTGTGAACACTGTTCAAAACTATCAAACTCCTGTTCCACCCTAGGCCTCTTATCAGGCGGGGGCATAGAACCTCTAATCATAGTAATCAAATCTTCTGCCATTTTAAGCATATGTTTCTTAGGTACAGAGCCCGAAATGCTAGGAGAAGCCCCCACAGAAGCTGAACTTGGCCTACCTCTAAAAGAAGCTTTGGCAACAGAAGGAGAGGCCCTAACTACCTTGGGAAGAGAGGGAAGAACAGTTACCTGAGAAGCCCCCTCAGTCTGGCCTACCTCCTGAGAAGGCACATCCTGTAACAGTAAAGTTTCTGCCTGAGACTCCATGGAAACTCCTGGCAAAACCTCTGGCTCCACTGAGCCTTCTAAAGAACCGACGTCCGGGACTGACGGTTCATCAACCCTAGGCTTCACTGTTTTGTCCTTGCGCTTCTTGGATGAAGCGGGCGTCGGAGCATCCGACGGCATATTATAATTACAACGCTTCCCAAACACTAACCTGGCACAATCTAGCCTCCTCTTAATAGTGCGTTTGTTAAATCTAGCACAAGAACGGCAACCAACAACGTCGTGCTCAGGCCCTAAACAAGGTATACACAATGTATGATAATCCCTATGCGGTATCTGCTTCCCACAAGAAATACAGTTATTCACTTTTTCTGACATCCGGTTAAATACTGAGGCAAGAAAAAACCAAAATGTTCCCCAACGGGGTACTTAGCCAACTCTGTTTCGGTCTGAAACTCCGGTTTCGGAATATCTCAGAACGCCAACCTGCACTCGCAAAACTGCTTCTGCATCGGACCATGCGGCAAAAAAGACTGAGGATATGACGTCGGTCATGCGCATTAGTACCCTGACGTACTGACGTCAGTCTAAGGCGCCATGACCGACGTCAGCCTTATACTCTGGTATTCGGGCCGACTGGACGCGGACTATACCCAATAGTCAGGACTGCAGCAATGGAAGACGAAGAACATCAGAATTGGAAACAGTTGCACAACTCATTGCTGGTTGCGATGTACTAATGGCAGAAGGACTGTATACTTTAATGCATAACAATGTGGCAAGACTGTTGCACTCGGGATTGTTCAAACATTACGGTATTGAAGTGGCTGAAAAACACTGGAAACGAGCCACAAAGCATCATAGAAAATAATGAAGTCTACATCACATGGGATCATCCATTGCCAACAGTTCAAAAGATAGATGCTAGAATACCGGATATAGTGGTCCAAGAAAAGACAAAAAAACTAGCATTGATCATTGAAATCACCACGCCCAGTGACTACAGTGACTTGCATACAGAGAGACACAAAGTCAAAAAATATCAGGATTTGCAGGCAGAAATGAGAGCAATGTGGAAGAAAGATACCCAGGTAGTTCCAATAGTAGTAGGAACAACGGGTCTGCTAAAAAAGAATCTACAATTGTATTTAGATATGCTACCATTACATGTAATTCCATACGAATTGCAGAAGGAATCATTACTGGACACATTGTGGGTGCTGGAAGAGCACTTCTGGCTGATATCAAAGATTGAAACAATACTAATTTCATGACCTTTAGCTGTACTTTGACTTAGGAATGGAGTCCACCCCTGTCATGATATTAGAAACCCAAAAGATATGGAGAGACCATAATCTCGAATCTACAGGGGAAACTTCTTAAAACCTTTATTCATGATTAGAAACAACTTTTAATAACAGCAAGACACAAACAGCAAAAAGTACAAAACGTCATTAATTTACACTCTTCAAACATAAGCAATATAGCACACAGCACGAAAAGTACTTAACATCACAAAAAAAGTACTTAACATCCAAAATCAGGTTAGACTATCTATAAAAAGCCACCTAAGCAAGAAGGGGGAGGGAAGCTACCAACACCTCTGTCAGGAAAACTACTAAGCATTGCATAATATAAAGGAAAATGGAAAGAGCTAAAATTGCAGTAAAGCAATTCAAAAAGAAATCAATTGACCAGTGGGAAAACACTCTCCCATTGACGCAGCCTGGGGCCATTTAGATTTGGAACAACTTTAACATGTGACCGAGAATATCTTGATGGGACACCTTTGGTGCCAAAAAGTATGGCTAAAGAGAAGGGGCAAAGACATCCAGAAAAAGTACTATGATTCGAAATGACTAAGTACCCTCTGGCATTAGTCCTGGAGGTGACGTCCAGTTGAGTTTTTGTGAATATTCTGAGGGCTGAGTTGACCTCTTATTTATTTATTTATTTGCAGTTTGTTTACCAGGGTGGTCCATTGGGCCTTGAGGAGCCCGTTTTCAATGGAGTCCTGGGGAGAAAAGCTCCAAAGATACAACTAGTTATAACAACAGTATTACAAAAAAAAATACAACTAGTTATAATTACAGTGTTACAAAAAATATTAAAAAATAATTCTAAGTTACACAGAGTACTAAGAAGACATAACTGTGAATCTACTAGATACTGATGCAGGGGTTAAGAGAATTTAGAAAATAAAATGTCAGAGTAGATAAAGTATCAGAGTTGTAGCAATGATCAATAGCAGGGTAGATGCAATATCCCAATGTTAAGTGTCAGAGTAGAAAAGTATTACAATTTTAGGAATAGTCAATGTCAGGGTAGAAAAAGAATCACAGTGTTAATAATTGAGTTTGTTCAGTTGTAAAAGGTAGTGCAAAGTACCCCAATATAAATGTTTTAAGGAGGAATAAAGAGAGACAGTTACTAAGAAGGTGTCAACAGAAGTGTTTGAGGTAGGGAGGGATTATAGATAGAGATATTATGTAGGATGAGAGCAAGAGCATTCCCACAGTGATGTTAGCTGAGAGTGGAGAAGAGATTTAAAGACAGAGAGGCTACTGGTGGTACGGATGAGAGGTGGGAGGGAGTTCCAGTGGCGTGCGAGGCAGAAGGAAAGGAGATGTTTGCCAGGTGGGTGGGAGGGTTTATGCAGTTCAATTAGATTTTGTTGGTTGGATCATAGGCATCTGTTAGGAAGATGCATTTTAAAGGTTGAGATGAGGGAGGGGCAGAGAGAGGTGTTAAATATAAGTTTATGTGCTTGGATGAGTTGTGTATAGATGAGATAATTGGGGAGTTCAAGCCATTTCAGTTGGTGTAGGGAGGTACAGTGATGGGTGTTGGATCTGTGGCCAGTTGCGAATTTTGCGATCTTATAGTAGCAGGAGGATTGTTTAGATTTGAGGGAGGAGTGCAGGTTGGTAAGGATAGAGGCTCCATATAGTAGGGATGGGGTTAGGTAAGTGTTAGTAAGAGTGAGCCTGGTGGGGGGAGAGATAAACTGGTAATGGCGGTAAAGCATGCCTAATTTTTTCTGAGTTTGTTTTTATATTTGCCTGCAAATGGTTATCAAACTTTAGTTGGTCATCAAGTAGGATACCCAAGAGTTTGGCAGTAAAGACAGTTTCAAGAGAAGTGTTATCTTTACTGGTAATAAGGAAAGAGTGTTCATCTAGGGTAATGCTTCTGGAGGGGGAAAATAACATCAGTTTAGTCTTATTAGCATTTAGTGCTAAATGATTCTGAAGCATCCATAGTTCAGTAGCAGAGAATGCTTCTTGGGTAAGTTTTATTAGTGTAGATGAGCAGGAGGAAGAGCAGATTATTGTTGAATCGTCTGCGTATTGAACAAGTTTAGAGTGAGGGATGGCCTGGTGGAAGTCATTGATGAAAATGTTAAATAGAAGGGGTCCTAGAATTGAGCCTTGGGGTACACCAGTGGTTGTGAATTGGAAAGGGGAAATTGCTTTTTTCCACTTGACTGCTTGTTGCCTATCTGATACGTAGCTGGTGAACCAGTTAATAGAGGAGTAGGATAAGTGTAGTTTAGAGAGCTTAGTAAGAAGAAGGTTATGAGAGATGGTGTTGAATGCTTTAGAGAGGTCTAGGAGGAGGGTGGAAACGATGAGACCAGAGTCACGGGCCTTGTTTACAGTTTCAAGGAAGGAGAGGAGAGCTGTGGTAGTACTATGGCCAGGACGGAATCCATGCTGAGTGGAAGTTAGTAGGTTATTATTGATGAGATAGGGTAGGAGTTTGTAGGTGGAAGCATTTTTCGAGAATTTTAGAGATGGGGGATAGGATAGCGATGGGACGGAAGTTGGAGATGTCATTATTATTGCCACCTTTGTGGAGTGGAATAATGTAGGCCTTTTTCCAAATCTGGGGAACATGGCATTCAGAAATAGATTGATTTATTAGGATGCTGATAGGGAAGGCTATGGCTTCTGCAGCAGTTTTTAGGAAGAAGGAGGGTATTTCATCGGGAGCATTAGAACATGGTTTTAGTTTTTCAAGAAGTTTTTTTATAGTAGAGATGGGAATAGGGTTTGTGGTGAAGTGAGGACATTGGGAGGTATTGAAGTTTTGAGAGAACGGGTTCTGAGGAGGTTGCTGGGGGGCTGGTAGTTTTGTGGTAAAGGATGCTGTTAATTTAGAGATGGAGTCAATAAAGAATGAGTTAAATTGGGTAGCTAGATCTGAGTCTGAGGCATTTGGGTCAGGGCACGGGTTTTCATTTCTACCTGGGCTTAGAAGGGAAGAGATGCCATCCCAGAATTTCTTGGAGTTATTGTTGTGTTTATTTTGGAGAGTGGAAAAATAAGCTTTGCGGTCGGTGTTAATGAGTTTTTTGCTTTGTTGCGAAGTATTTTGTATTCATTAAAGGAAATGGAAGTTTTTGTTTTGTGATAGTGGTTCCAGGCTTTATCACGATTTCGCATAGTAATTTCCAATAGAACTCTATCACACAGTCTAAGTGATCACTTAGCAGTCTAGTCCAACAATCAACGCATACACACTACTAAAACAAAACTGTTCTGGGCCTCAGTCAATAAACTGTTAAGTCCAGGACAAGCTACACAGCCAACAACAAACACACAGAAGCTAAATGAAACCATTGCCAACCAGATCAATACTCACTTTATAAAGACAGGACAGTTATTAACCAACCAGGCAACTAATCAATCACATAATCTCTGTCAACATTTCTCCTTCCAACCAATTCCTACACATACTATCAAAAAGTACCTCAAAATAGTAAAGCCAACTGCCCTGAAAATCTACCTGGTCAATATCTTAAAATGGCAGTTCAGACCATTGCATATCCAGGTTAATTTCTGATAAATCGATTCATATCTGAAAATAAAGTTCTCTCACAATTCCCGTGTTCAAGGGTTGAATAAATACAGATCCTTCAAACTACAGGCAAATTGCCATTTTATATCCCGTATCACAAATGAATTCATAAGCAAATTATCAACTATTTAATACATTTAATCTTCAGTTCAACATGGCTTCCATCTTCATCACAGATCTCCTGCGTTGTTGTATTTTGTTAATACATCCAAAGAAATGCCAGGATAGCCTCTATCGTCTTTACAGACTTATCAAAGCTTTTGATACTGTCTCCCACCAGAAACTTAAACTCTCATCCTTAGTGCTCCAACTCTTCACTGTAATGTTTTCATAGCTACATCTCAAACAGAACACAGGCAGTGAAATGGAAAAAATGATTTCCCCACCTTCTTGCCAGTAAGTATTGGTGTCCCACAAGGATCCATATTAGTCACCACATTCATCAATAATCTCTACACTGGTACAAAAAATGCTACCCTACTTCAATAAGCTGATCACTCGACCCTAATTTCTTACTGACTGAAACATGGCTAAATAATTCACTACTTAAAATACAAACTCTTAAAAAAACACCTAAATTACAGTTTTTCAACCCACAACACATCTCTGCTAAAACAACAATATACACTGTCATCTCTGCAAACAACTCCATAATGCACGTAAACCACAGAATTTCCTGGATATCATCATAAACGACCAGTTGAAATTTAACCACCAGAAAGAAGAAGAAGAAGAAGAAGAAGATATCATATCTGGTTAAAAAAATTCATCAAAAACTAGGTACATTATAGAGAGTAAAAACCTACCTCACTGACCATAAGATTTCTTACTGCCATCTCTCCTGCATGCTGCCCTAATCTTCAAAAGTCTCGCAAGTGTCCACACTTGAGCGATGTTATAATAAAATAGTCAAATTTGCAAAACCTATGGCAATACAACACACCAGTGCCTAGCATTCATAGAATTTAATTTGGTTAACCTAGCTCTTTCTCAGCTAACTACAATAAACAGACTTCTCTATAAGCCAGAAAAAATTGCTCTTAACATAACACTACTCCCTCAGAGATAAATCACTAATTACTATAACCAAATCATTTAATACTGCAGGTGACTCTATATTCCCATAGTGCAGTTAAACTATGGAACCATATCCTACTACCACTGAAATCCATTCAGAATGCAAACTTATTTAAAACGCAACTAAAACTTCACCTATCAAATCAGTGGTTCTGCTCCTGTATAACTCCAGGATAAATGACACTGTAATCTTCAACATGCCATATCGTCAGACCATTTCCTTATCATTCAGAATGCTATACCCCAGAAACAGTCTTCACCAAGAATTTTGCCATAATGCCCTAGCAATATACTTCACTTTTGTGACACTGTTCACCCCATACCTCTATATGTCTAATGGATAGCCTTACATATATTTGTCCCTGTACTTGATTTACATCCCACCTCTTACCTATAATATTAACATTCTCTGCTCTACCCTGTTCCTTCTCTCACCTCATTTCTTTGAATTTCTAAGCACTAATCACATGGATCTATTATTTATCTGACAAACCCGCTGATATACCCCTACAAATGCTCAATGTTCAACGTCTACATGCATTAAGTATCTTTTATACCATTATAGTTGCTTCTACTTTTATATGAATGTAATCTAATTAACCAAATGTATGTGTAATTGTTAACATATATTATTTAACGTCTGTTCATGTATATTACTGAATGTTTAAAAATGCTTGTAATATATTGGAGCTTTTCTCCCCAGACCTCCACTGAAAAGGATATTTTACTAAACCTACTCAGACAAGCCCAGTAAACATAATCACAATAAAAATAAGTAAATAAAATAAAGAAATAATTTCTGGTAGGATCATGCTCCAGAGAGGAGGAGGAAATGGAGTTCCCCTTTGTGGCCTGAAAGTCATTCCCAATCAGTTTTCTTGTGTGTTAGCTATGGTCTCTGTTGTGGTGATATCAATTTGTTATGGAGCACAAGTGTGTGAGCCATATACATTGGCTCTATTATAGTGATATCACTCTGTTATAGTGCACAAGACTGTTAATCATATACATTGGCTCTGTTACTGTGACATCACTTTGTTACAGTACAAAAGTGTGCTAGCCATATCTGTTGGCTTTATTATGACGATATCACTTTGTTAAAGCACACAGCACTCTTTTCCTTCCCCTTGATTTTTTCAGATGTGCTTGCAGAAGTCCCAACCTAACCTCTTCGCTCCCTCCTCATTAACCACCCTCTTCGCAACAAAGTAATCCCTCTACTAGAGGTAACAAATTCTACTGTATACTCATATCTGATCGATCAATCTCTGTGTGTAAATATGTAAATAATCTCTACTCTGTAAACATAGGGTAGACATAACGAAAATGGTTTGCATTCTTTGTTTTGTATTTGTATTGTTCTTGAATAATTTTCAATATCTTATCATATGCTAATGTAATTGTTACCATTTTATTTCTGTATACTGTCTTGGTGTTGAAGCTTTTCTCCTTGGGTCACCACTGAAAACGGGCCAAAAGTTCAGCTGGACCAACCCAGTTAACAAATGTCATTAAATAAATAAATAGAAGTCCATATTATTGTCACCCATACTGATAGAAAGGTTTACCTCTAATGAAGCTTTGCTTTTTTGATTGTTTTAATAAATCATTTTTGGGTAGAGTTGTGTTGGATTAGATAAAATTTGAATACTTTAATACTTTGTATGCTCATCTGTTTTGGGTTAATAACTTGCTGATTTTGTAACTTCACCATTTAAATATTTTGCAAACTTCTGCACTTGATTTAAGCATCAAGAAGATGAATTTGTCAATGGAAGCATTTAAAGCATTGTAAGGGGCTGTGAATAATTCATCAAGAAATTATGGACAAGGCCTTAATATAAGGTCACAGTTATCTGATACTCAAGGCAATATAGCCATCATTTCAAAAATCCTTCAAGGTGGTATAATTTTTTTAATTACTGATCTGGTATATATAAAGAAAATTATGGCCCTATAGAGAAAGCAAAAAGGAATGGAGGCGACATTTGGCTCAGCACAGCTGGTGGGGATATTTGTTAGGATAATACTTAGCATATCTTTTGCCATTTGTTTGTGTTTATATATTCTTCAAGACCAGTAATATATATGAAATCTGGTAGTTTTTGTACCTGATTATCTAGTCACTTTAGTCAACAAAGGGATAGTTTATGTCCCTGAGAAAAAAGTAATTTATATGGCCAGCCAATGATTTTTCATTATTATTCATGGTTATTTAATTGGTATTAATGTTTTTATATAAAAGGAACGGTTAGAGTGATGTTAATTGATTCTGATGAGGTCTCCAGTGGGAGACGAAAGCGCTAAATCTATTTTTTTACTATTGTCCATTGTTGCCAATAAATTGTTTTATTTTTGGAACTATCGGATGTGATTATTGCTAAAACGAACAATTTATTCTGGAAGACAGCCTTTATTGTAACCGAACCTGATTTTTGGTCACAGTGTTTTTCGTTTTGGAGTGGTTCCTGATCATACTTTAACTTACATGGTAAGACAAAAGAATGACATCCCCAACTCCCCCAGTTACAGGATCTCACGGTCCAATAAACACTTTAACCCTGTACTTTTCCAAAATGAACTTAATGCCTGTGACTGGAACCCTCTAAAATCTCTCCCACTCAAAGAAGCTGTTAAATATTTCAACTCTAAATTCTTAACAATCCTGGATGTACATGCACCCAAACAGTCTATTAGAATGAAGTCCAAAATAGCCCCCTGGCTGTCAAAAGACACTAGGCAAAAGGTATTGCCGAGGAACAAATCTTGGACTAAATGGAGATCCTCCAGAACTACCCATGAGCAACAAACCTTTAGGCAGTTGTGAAATATCACAAAAAAAGCCATACTCTCTGACAAAAAGAACTACTACTGCAAATTACAGCAAACTCGCCATAATAATCCACAAAGGTTTTGGTAAGGCATAAATAGACTCCTACACCCCGGACACTCTAGCACACCATCTCCACAAGGAGCTGATAACTCCCCCCAGGATACTGCCAACGCCTTCAATTCCTTCTTTACAGACACCATACAGTCCCTAGCCCGTCAACTGTCCACAGACAACTCTAGTCTCCCTATCTCCTTACCTGATACTCTACCAACCTTCTAACTACAACCTATCCCTACTACTTGCATACAAAAAAAATCATCTAAAAGCTTAAGCCATGTACCCCCCTCTGCAGACCAGTTACCCTCAGAATACCTGCAAAAGGCTGCTAAATACATTGCCTACCCTATATCCATCCTTGTAAACAGAACCATAAATGAAGGAATCATCCCAAACATCTGGAAAATCTCCCACATAATCCCATTACATAAAGATGGTAACTCCACTGATTATTCCAATTACAGGCCCATAGCTCTCTTATCACCACTAGCAAAGGTTATGGAAAAATGTATTCACCATCAGCTAATAAATCACTTAACCAAACACATCTTAGCTAGCTGCCAACATGGCTTTAGACCTTTTCATAGTACCACCACAGCTCTCCTTTCATTCACAAACTCCATTAACTGTAACCGTAATAAAAACAGACTCTCTTCAGCACTCTTCACTGACCTATCAAAAGCTTTTGACATGGTCAACCACCCCCTACTCATAAAGACCCTAGAATCCCTTTCTCTAGAAATCAAGGTGGTCCACTGGTTCAAGTCCTACCTTAACAATAGGCAACAAGCAGTTTTCTGGGAATATAAGCTATCTTCCCACCTGCCCATCCCCCTTGGTGTCCCCCAGGGCTCCATTCTAGGACCTCTTCTTTTCTCTTTATTCATCAATGACCTCCATGTAGCAATCCCTCAAGCCACCTGCATACAATATGCAGATGATTCTACACTTATCTGTTCTGCCAACTCCACATCTGAACTACATTCCCTAACCCAGAAAGTATTCAGCAAGGTAGAGACTTGGTTCTTACAATGCTGCCTCCTTCTGAATGCCAGTAAGACCAAGCTCTTACTGTTTACACCTAGCAGTAAATCCTCCCCTATAAACTTCACAATTAAATCAAATAATGGTACCGTTATATCCCCAGACTCTACCACCTAACTGTTAGGTATCACTATTGACAATAACCTCACATTCAATAACCATATTAACAACACCATTAAAACACTAACTAGAAAAATGGGCTTTTTATACAGGGTAAAACCCTTCTTAACACCAACATCCAGAACTACAATTGCCCACTCCCATTTAATCTCAACTCTCCTTTATGCTTCACCCATATACACTAACCTGAAAAAAAGTAATCTTGTCAAACTAGCTAACTCCTATAATAATATAGCCAGATTTGCCACAGGGAACCCATTTAGAATTCACCATTGTCAGAACCTACAGCAACTAGACTGGCTAGAACTAATAAACATTTTGAGACTTTCCCAATTCACCATTGTTCATAAGATATTTTATCAAACAAATAACACCCCTATACTTTCCAACTTTATCACCCCCTATAGGAATCTCAACTCATTACGATCCTCTAACAAACTTCTTGCTAGCACAAGCAAGGCTAATAACTTGGCAGGGGACTCCTTGTTCTCCAATACTGCAGGACAAAATTGGAACCTTCTGCTACCCGATCTAACTTTACAACCCTCCCTGCAGCTATTTAAACAGAAGCTCAAGAAACATCTTAAAACTCATTGGTTATGTCCTTGTTGTAACCCTGACTAATCCTCTGCTTTCTCTACTGCCATCTCTGTACTGCCTCCTCTTACCATTTAATACTATCTCTGAACTACCTCCTCTTACCAACCATTACTGCTTTACCCACCTGGATAGTAGTAAATATCTCAACTGAAATTAAATGGCCTATGCTATGAATGTAATCCTTGGAATGTACTGTATATTCTACAGATATCATACTGTTCAGTGACTTATTCCTATCCTGTATGCACATAGGACTTTAATGTATTTTTCCTCTCATTAATACTCATTTATTTTAACATCCTTTCTTTGTATAAATTGTGTATGATATATTTAAGTGTTTTATCTCAGTGTTACCGTTGAAGCTTTTCTCCCCGGGCCTCCACTGAAAATGGAAATATATCCAGCTGGACTAGTCTGGTTAACAAATGTAAAATAAATAAACATACACACACACATATATATATAATAACGTAATAACATATATATATATATATATATATATATATATATGCGTCCTAGTCTAAATATCGAAAGTACGTTTAATCAAAACATACATGAATGAATTCACTTTAGCGAAAGTGCATTTTATTGAAAATGCACTTTTGCAAAAAAAAAGAAAGAAAAAAACACCCAGTTTGCATGTAGATTTAGTTGTACATCAACATGTAGTGTTGACTGTACAACTAAGCAAACTGTTGCTTAGATCGTGATACAGCGGGGATAAGGGAATATTCCCTTTTCCCCACTGTAGTGTGATCTTGGAGTGAGAATATTAAAGCATAAATGGGAGTAGTGTTTTATTTATGTAGTTTTTTTTTTGCGAAAATGCATTTTCGATAAAATGCACTTTCGCGAAAGTGAGTTTGCTCATGTACGTTTCGCAGAAACGTACTTTCGTTGTTACAACATAGATCCATATATATATATATATATATATATATATATATATATATATATAAAACCACACACACATACTTACATAACATATAGACACCAAGGTCTCACATTTAAAAATGTCAATTAAAAATTATTTACAGTTTAAGTAACAATTACTAATGATGAGCTTGCTTTAAAAATAATAAGCCAAATGACCATAAGTGACCAGAAAAGAACTGCTTTAACAACCAAGATCCTGGCTGCTATTATAATTTAGCAGATCTAAGTTTAACAACAGTAGAGGTGGAAACATGGTCACATGGTCATTAACTTGTCTTATTCATTGTGCTCAATCTATGCTGACAAATGACTGTGTGATATTCCAACTTATTTTCCCATACTCCACCTCTGGGATCTGGATCAACTTTCTTAAGAATGAAAAATAAAAATCTCTTTAATTGTTTACACTCCAAAGTATGTTTATACAATGAATTATTTAAATTTCTTTGTTCTGTATTATGATAATGTTTATTTTTTAACTATCTTTTGGTTTTCTCTACATATATTGTAAACTTGGTTGATAAACTGTTTAAATGTGATAAACTGTTTAAATGGGGGTGGGACTTGAGTATTATATTTAAGTATTTTTAAATATACATGGTCAAATATATATATAGGGCGGCACAGTGGTGCAGCGGTTAACGTTGTCGCCTCACAGCAAGAGGTTCTCCGGTTCAATTCTCGGCTGGGGTGCCTTCTGTGTGGAGTTTGCATGTTCTCCCTGTGTTCGCATGGGTTTCCTCTGGGTACTCTGGTTTCCTCCCACATTCCAAAGACATGCATCTGGAGCATTTCTCCCTGGGCCTCCGCTGAAAACAGGCTCTGTGGAACCTAGTCGGACTTTCCCGGTCAACAAATGATAAATAAATAAATAAAAAAAATAAAATTATGTGTGTGTGTGTGTGTGTGTGTGTGTGTGTGTGTGTGTGTATATGTGTATGTATATATATATATATATATATATATATATATATATATATATATATATATATATATTTGCTTTAAAGGTCAAACCTCATACAATCAAAATGCATTTCCATGAAATGAAAATAGCAAAAGCTTAAATACCCGAATGGCAAATTTTTCCCAGTGTAAGTGAACACTTGCTGAAACTTAACCAAAATACAAACCAAAGTAAATAAAACCCACCTAACTATATATACCAACTCTGGCATCACACTACAGTGGAAAACAGGGCATGTTGGGCAAGTATTTACTTACCCTGGGAAAAATTTGCCAATCTGGTATTTAGGTTTTCTCGATTTTTCGCCTTGCGAAAACGGATTTTGATTATATGAGGTTCAACCTTTCAAAGTTCACCCATATATATATGTGGATTCCCTTTAAAATCCTGAAAGACCAAAATCATGAACATTATTTTCATGAGACAAAAATAACAAAAGTATAAATCCCGAAACACAGAATTTATCCCAAGGCAAGTAAACAACTGCCCATCGTGGGGAAATATGCACTTTTCCCCACTGTAGTGCAAAACCGGAGTTGGTGTATATAGTTGGGAGGGAGGGGAATTTCAGATGGTATGGTGTGTACTTTGTAGTTTTGGGCAAGTGTTTACTTGCCCTGGGAGAAATTCTGTGTTTCGAGATTTTAACTTTTGTTATTTTCATCTCGTGAAAATAACATTCGGGATTTTGGTCTTTCAGCATTTGAAAATTAATCCATATATAACAAGCCAGGAATGAAAAATCTGATACAGAATCCATTTAAGAATGCACTGTACAGGTAGAAAAATATGTAAGATAAGGGTAGAATGGAGGGGAAGATAGATTTTTAGGCACTTCATGGGGTTGATTTTATAGGCTTGTTGTCTTTTTTGCACCAAAGAAATGTAAGGCAAGGAAATATTTATTTTAACAAAGTAGTCTATTTTATGGCCCAGGTTGGTTAACTTAGTTTCTCAGGAAAAGTTTTGAATATTTTGTTTTCCACTTAAATAAAAACACTAATGGACACCTCCTCGGTTAGTTCTTAAGTAACTAAGTTCCGCCAGCTCCCAAAGCTCACAGAACAAAACACAAGCTTTCAACTTTTCATTTTCAGTGGAAAAGAACTGTAAATTGCAAACTAGGAGCAATCATTGAATCCCCGAATGACTTAGCCATCTTTCACGAAGGTTTGTCTTAAATAAATAACTAATGCAAAAATCACAGGCTGAAATTAAATACCAAAAAATGCTTTATTGTATCTTTTGGGAAGTCATCTATCATAAAGAATGAACACCTTAAGAGTTGATCCAGTTGTTCGGGATTTCAGAACGTATGCGGAGAGGAGTCTAATTTTTTAACAAAATGTGTCTATTGTAGGAAAGTCCTTCTACATTGCTTATAAACAAAGGGATTGTGTCTAGACCTAGGGATGTCATTATTCTCTTTACTCAGCCTTCATTAGGCCTGTCATTGAAAATAATAACGCCTTTGGCATGTATTTGTCCAGACACATGCAACAACTGGTACACCACAGAGATGCCTGTGAGGATAAGGATACAAGGTCTAAACATGTCCTACATGGACTGACTCAAAGCCCTGTGATTACACTTGGTATGTTACAGACTGCTAAGTGATGACATGTTTCTGGCATAGAAAGCATCCTCTGACCCAATAATGATGGATTTACTGCACATCAGCAAGTCAAATGGCAAGACTGAGTACTAAATATGTTGACAAATATCTGGATCTGATTACTTTAAATGCAAAAGGAGAAATTATAGCAACAGGTGATTTTTAACTGCCTATTATCAGGCAATGATACTTCTAAAAATGGTAAAATAAAACTAACATCTCAAGCCAAGAAGTTAAATGACTTTACACACCAGATGAACCTTAAAGATAAACATGGTCTAAGAGAACATTATTCCTTATTCTATACTCACTATTCATATCAGTTTGGTATACAAACAAACACTGATAAAGTCTTTGCATCAAATAATATATACCCTAAAAAAAGTCACATATCTATAATGACTTGTCCACTTTCAGACAATAATGCTATAAACTTTACATTAATTACACATACAGATGATTTAAGGTTTCTACAGAGAATTCCTGCTTACATAACCAAGTTAAAAGACTTTAGGGAACGGACATGTTTATGGAAATAAATGATAACGGTGAAGTGACTAATACTCTACTATGGGACACCTTTAAAGTTTATATATATATATATATATATATATATATATATATATATATATATATATATATATATATATATATGGTATAATAAAATCTTGGTACCTTAAAAAAAGGAGAGAGTGGGACAAAGAACTTTTAGACTTACAAATAAATAGACAAGATAAAATGGATGCACAACCAAATAACAAAGTAGCACATAACAAAATTACTAAGTTAAATCAAAAATACTTAGAAGTTCTGAATCATAAGGTAGCCATAAACCTGGAAAATTTGAAATTACAATATTATGCTATAAATCCCAAATATCTACATAAAATAGCGGTAAGATAAAAAAAAATAATCAAAATCTTATTAATGAGATTAAATATAAAAGTGATGGTTCAGTTAAGAGTACATCTAACTTAATGGGCATATTAGAAGTGTTAAAAAACCACTATAAAGATATAAATAATAACATACCAGTTTTGGAGACAGATAATGTAATAAATACTTTTATTCAAGAAAATATAACTACTAAGGTGTCAATGCAACAAAATAACATATTAAATAAACAAATAACACTAACAAAAATGAAAGAGCAAATAAAAAATGTAAAAGCTAATAAAGCTTCAGGACTGAATGGAATAATTCCTGAACTATACAAGATTTTTCCTGAATATATAATAAAGAAAATAATGAGTGCCTTTATTATGGTTAAGCAAAAATGTATACTACCCCCCATCGTGGAAATACTCAATTATCTCCAACATATTAAAACAAGGTAAGGACCCCAAATCTTGTGATTCATATAGGCCAATTTCATTACTAAACACTGATTATAAAATTTTCATAACAATATTAGCTAATAGGATCAAGAAAATTCATTCTTCATAGAAAAGGGCAAAATATTATTAAATTACTATCATTAACAGACACAGCATGCAAATACAAAAAAAACTATCTATTATCAGCCTTGACATATAGAAGGCTTTTGATTCTATTAGCTGGTCTTATCTACAAAGAATTCTGATTGGTTTTGAATTCTCCAATGATTTTGTCAGCTTATTAATGAAAAATTATAGTTGGGCACAAGCTTATGTCAAAATCGGATCATGTCTATCCTCACCACTATCCTCAAGGGAACTAGACAAGGTTGTCCTTTGTCACCATTATTGTTTGCTCTTTTAATAGAACCCTTTACTACATACATCAAAAACAAGCAAAATATAAAAAGGCTTTCAAATTAATAAGGACTATTGTCCTAAGATACAATTATTTGCTGATGATATGTTGTTAACATTGGGTGATACTGATGGTTATTTGCATTATGTTATAAATACCTTTAGCAAGTTTGAAAGAATTTCAGGGCTTAAATGTAATCATAATAAATCCAAAACATTACTAATTAACAAAAAGATCAACACAAACCTAAGAGAGAATAGCCTGTTTAATTGGGAGAATGATGGATTAGAATATTTGGGTGTCATTATAAAGAGTACATGGAAAGAGTCTGTTAAACTAAACTACAATAATTTAATAACCACCATTACTGAACTCATCAAAAGATGGAATAAAATGTTCTTCACAATGGAGGATAGGCTCTCTTTAATTAAAATGGTAATTTTACCTAAAATTTTGTTTTATATACAGTCATTGATACTACCCCCTCCCAAAAACTAAAGTAAAAAAATTAGATTCCATGCTACTTAAATTTTTATGGTTCCCCTTAAAAGCTAGGATTGCATATAAATGGCACATTAGAGCTTGGAACAGTAAGGGGATAGCATTTCCTAGCTTAGATCTTTATTCCAAATCAGATACAATTAATGTAATATTACATTGGATCACACCTACCAATATATCTGGCTGGAAAACAATACATGAGATTCATATAACTGATGTCAAAACTATAGAAAATCAATTTAAGGAACAATATGGAATAAGTAGAGTTCATTGACTTCTACGTGAATTCTGTTTATTTAATAATAAGTTTGATCATTTTTCTTATGGCATTAATAAAATATGTAATAACTTTAAAAATATAATTGATTGTAATTACAACATTAAACAATTTATATTTTTTATATTCCCTATAGCATACTCCCCTGATTGCCTAGAGTCTTTCAACGTCAATGCGATGCAAAAACTAAAGGAAAATAACTTGATATTCTGGCATCAGTTTATTGAAAATAAGAGTATTAAACCTCTAACCTCTCGTTTATGTAGTTTTGATAATATATAAATACATAGAACTGAAGAGTTAGAAGCAGGTTGGATTATTAGATTAAGGGCCAACTGTGGGCATGGTCTAAATGACCATGTTCCTATCAAACCAACATTACAGAAAAGGTCTTTGAGGAACTAATTACAATTATTTTAACAACATTTATTTTATTTTATTATATTAATGAATAAAAATACCAACGGTAGATGCAGGACAACAAACAGAACAAACACCAGAGTAGTAGTAAAAGTAAAAATACCAAGTTCTGTTTGTAACAATGGATTATAAAAACAAAAGCCCACATCCCCCTGGGCCTTAATGATAGGGTCCCCTTAAAGCCAGTTTTAAGAAATAGGAGACATAGAATCAAATGAAATATTTTTAAAGTTATTCTTTCCTTTTTTATTATATTCATAATTAATTAATTTTATTATAAGCAATAATAGTATGTTAATATGACAGCTTCACATAGTATAATGTTGTTCATTAATATATATATATATATATATATATATATATATATATATATAAAAATTTTATTAGATAGATGTTAATAATATTGCTTTATGTTTCAAGTTTTAAAAGGATGCCTTATGTTTTTAAGGATTTAATTGATTAAAGCACTTAATAATTTAATTGTTTTGAATGTGTATATATAAGCCCTAGCTGAGATTGAGTGTTATAGGTTTGAAAAAGCTTCTCAGCGAAAGCGCTTACCGATTGTCTCAATAAACCATTATATATTTGTATAAGAACTGGATATTTATTTCTTCAACAAAGAACTGTGGTCTGAAAAGACGTGCATTTTTGCAAACAGTAGAATTCTACATGATGTGACTACAAACAGAACTTGGTATTTTTATTTTTACTACTAACATTTATTTTACATGTATGTATGTATACATGAGTATGTAATATTGTTCAATGTTTTATATAAAAAATTGTTTTTTTTAGCTGCATGTTCACTTTAATTATTTGCATCTAGGTTTTGTCACATGATTAACTGTTAGTATAAATAGGTGTTCTAATCAGCATGTATTACGCACCTGACGAAGCTATATGTGAAAGCGGTTGTGTGAATAAAGCTGAGCTGACATCAACTTCTTGGATTTTGGATTCGTATTTCAACAGATTTTGAAGTTTGGAGCCATACCTTTGCTTTTTGGACTTTTATTTAGTTTTGATAATAGTCAAGACAGTTGGTTGTTTATATACTCATTAGGGCAGTTTATAGAAGACAAAATTAGAGTACCTAGTAAAATTAGACAACCTAGAGACTGAATCTATACCTAGTTTGATTCAGCTTTTTATTAGGTGCCTTAAAAAGACAGATATCAAAAATTAAGTATCTCACCCCTCTATAACATACTAAGAGAAGACAATGTAAAGTTTGACCCAGATTTTTGGAATTACTATGCAAAGATTAACGGAGAACAAATATCGGATGACTCCAAAAAATTATTGAATTCTACGTATGGTACCTCTTCTTCATTATATTGGAGATTGTATACATGGATATTTATGAATAGGAGTTTCTATACTCCACATAAAATAAATCTTATACTCAAAAACAATGAAAGTAAATGTTGGAAATGTGATGAATTACTAGATGCCAACTAGGTTCACATATTCATTGAATGTAGAAATGTTGTTCAATACTGGAAAGACTTCAGATATTTTGTAAATACATTATGGTCTGATAACTGACGTAATTCTAACTCAGTAATCCTATTCAGTATTCATATACCTAATGTAATACCTAAATCTCAGATTCAGTTACTCTGGTCAATTCTTGCAATTGCCAGAAAAGTTAATACTTTGAACTGGAAAAGTAAATAAGATTTGATGTTTAAAGATTTTATTAATTTAGCAAAAGTTGCTTGCAAAAAAGAACTGCAAACCATTTGTTACAGAGCTCATAACATTACTCATAAAAAATAGCATGTCAAAAACTGGAAAACCTTTTGAACAAATACTGATAACTTCTCATGGATAAAATGATTGTTTATTATGGATGAATGTAAATATTGTAAATAGTTTTGTTATTGTTTTATTGTATTTGTATGTACACCCATGCAGATAGACAATACAGTTACGACTACTGAATCCTACACAATTGCACTTCATAAGCACTTACATGAGTGCATGGATCGAGCTATCCCAAATGGAAACAAGATGCTATCCTCCAAAAAAAGGAAGCCAATCTGTTGGTCCCCTGCCATAAACAAAACTGTACAACAGAAGGAAGAAACTGTTGCAAAAGAGAGTAAAATCCCATGAGTGGAGGAGCTCCCTGGTCAGCCTCAGTAAAAAGCTGTGATCCCTGATAAAATCCTCCAAAGCTAGTTACAAAAACAAAATCACCACTGATTCTAAAGACAACCACAAAGCATACTTCAGCTATGTCAAGAATCTCAATGGCAACACTCAGATCTGCTCTGAGTTACAGCACAATGGCACTAAATATACAGACCCAACTGATATTGCCAACATCCTGGCAGATAGGTTCAGTGCTAACTTTACCCCCCTCTCACCCCTTAAAGAGCCCATCTCTATACCGGAAGAATGCAAAGTTCCTGTAATCATGGCTGCACAGGTAAAAACCACACTCTCCAAAGCCAAGAACACAGCATCCATGGGACCAGATAACATCACAGGCTGCGTTCTACATGAACTACAGAACGAACTGGCACCCCACCAAAGTACCATGTTCAATCATAGCCTCACCTCAGGCTTTGTGCCTGCTGAATGGTGCACAACGGTTATCCCACTCCACAAGGGGGGAGCCACCACAGACCCCAGGAACTACCGCCCCATTAGCCTGATGAGCCAGGTCTGCAAGGCCATGGAACGTATCATCATGGAATTCATAAACAAAGACACTGGTAATCTCCAAACTCTGGACCCCACCCAATTTGGGTTTGTAAAAGGCAGATCATGTCTCCTAAACCTGATAGACTTCTTTGAAGCAGTCACCAAAGCTGTAGACAAGGGTAAGGTGGTTCACACAGCCTATCTACATCTTGCCAAGGCTTTCAACACCATCCCCCACTCTGGAATTATAGATAAACTCAGGACTCCAGAACTACCGCCCCATTAGCCTGATGAGCCAGGTCTGCAAGGCCATGGAACGCATCATCATGGAACTCATAAACAAAGACACTGGTAATCTCCAAACTCTGGACCCCACCCAGTTTGGGTTTGTAAAAGGCAGATCATGTCTCCTAAACCTGATAGACTTCTTTGAAGCAGTCACCAAAGCTGTAGACAAGGGTAAGGTGGTTCACACAGCCTATCTAGATCTTGCCAAGGCTTTCAACACCATCCCCCACTCTGGAATTATAGATAAACCCACTAAACTAGGTATAAATCCCTATGTCACAAGATGGGTTGCCAATTGGCTCACTGACAGAACCCACACTGTAAAAGTAGCAGACTCCAAATCCGACTTCAGACCAGTGACAAGTGGAGTACTACAGGGTTCAGTCCTGGGTCCTCTCCTGTTTGTTATCTACTTCTCTGAAGTACAGGCTAACACAGAAGGTCTTTGGCTAATAAAGTTCTCAGATGACTGCAAACTAGGAACCATAATCGAAACTCCTAACGATGTGGATATCCTACAAAAGGGCCTCACTGAGACATATGCCTGGTGTCAAAGCCATGGCCTCAAGCACACTGCTAAAAAGTGCATTGTCATCCCCTTTTGTAAAAACTCTGTACCCATGAACTACAACATAGGTGGTAGTATACTTAACACTGAAAGTGATGACACATTGGGACACAGGTGGACAGTAGTCTAACCTTTGATAATCACATTGGCACAGTAGTCAGGAAATCCTTCTACGTGGCACACCTCATCACAAAAGGTTTCTCAGCCAGAAAAAAAGAGGTCATTGTTCCCCTCTACTCATCACTCATTAGACCCATTATAGAGTACAATGCCCCTTTTGGTATGCACCTCACAAGACATCTAAAACAACTGGAAAGGCCACAGAAATACCTCAGAAAGAGGATTACCGGCCTCAAACAGATGCCCTACGTAGACCGTCTCTAAAAACTCCAGCTTTACTCCGTCACATATCACCTACTCAGAGGTGATCTCTGCCTAACATACAAAGCTATGTCAAACCCAGAGCTGTTGGACATGCTCCACTTAAAGAAATCCCAATCCCTCTGAGCTACATGCTCTAGGGACCTAAACCTTGTCACCACAATAAACAGAACATGCCAGACAGATAGATTCCTGTCCCAGAGACTTCCCATACTCTGGAATAAACTACCTATCTATATCAAACAAAGCTCCTCATTAGCACTCTTCAAGAAAAATCTTGATGATTGGATGGGAAATAGGAAATTCACCCTGGGATCACCTCTGTGGCTCAGTTCGACAGTGGCACAGGAAAATAATTTTCTTGGGTGGCAAAAGCCAGGGTATCTTTTTGGCTGGGCTTGTATAGGCCCCATGGCCAATAGCCTAGTACCTACCTATGACGCCAGAGTATATTCACATTAGCTTTCCGAGGAACGTGATATTCCAAGATAGCTGCATACTGATTAACAGCTTAATTTCAGCTCTCCCAGTGTGAAAACAGAAACGGAGAAAAAAAGAGACAGTGAATTTCTCTTTTTGGGCAAATTTCAGTTATTGGCTAGTAAGCACACTGCCCAGATGCCAGCAAAAAAGAAATTCAGAGAATCTGGAAGAAAATCAATCACAAAACATGAGGAGAAAATACTAGCTGAGAAGAATCCTGCAGCTGTTCAGCAAAAGGCAGTTAAAGCTCCAGCTTTAATGCAAGACATGAATTCCAGCAATCTAGAGGAAAAAAATAAGTCAAATATGCTCAGAGATGATTGAAATAAATTAAACACTGAAGGCATTTATCAACTCAAATAAGCAAATGCTGGAAAAAAATGGAAGAAGCTTTGAACAGATATTCACATGAGCCGATAAAACTGCAAAACCCAGAGGCTGAAATGGCTGAGTATGAGACTACTCAAGTAGAGCTGTTTCAAAAATGGTAGAGAAAACCTTTAATAGTAAAGATTCCATCTTACCAACAGAAAGAGTTGATTCTGACAAAACTGTGTCAGAAGAACAAAGTACTAAAAGCAGGAGACAGTAAAGTGTTTATGGAAAATGATTACTTACTCTACATCAGCAAAAGAGGAATACATTTATTCTAGCAATCAGGGAATGTTGAGAAGCAGGTGTGAGATTCAAGCTGCTGCATCTGGCTATCTTCAGAATATTTTTTCCTGGAGGATCAAAGTCAATTTTTGATGCAGGAAATGTTAAGAAGGAAATACAAAAGTTTGTTCAACAAAAAGTGGGCCATCGGACAGAAGGAGATTCTGCTTTTTATTCTTCTGACAATAAAGCTCATAGAGAGACTATGACAGTGAAATATTTTCCAATGTTCCAAAGGAAAATGCTTGAGACACAAAACAAAAGCATAGGAGTTGACTAGAAAAAAAAACATGAGTATGTTGAAAATGAACCAGAGACTGGGTTTGGGAGATGGAGATCAACAAGAACACGACCAGCAAGTTAGAAAGTAATGAATAAATGTGGGATTATAAAGCATCAATTACATTCGTAAAATATGATGGAAAAGGAAAACCTAGAAATATTTGACATTTTGACCTTGTTAAACTTGTAGAGGACTCCAAAGCATATGTCATACTTCATGCAATTAATGCTTGGAAGAACAGTAAGAAGGGAAGAGGAAGAAAGAGTTAACTGTAGGTAAAACAAATTTTGTTCTTAACAGTATTTTTATAATACATGACATGTACTGCAATTGATAAAGTACATTTTTTGTCTGTTTTCCTCCTCCTTTCTTTCTTCTTGCTCAGTTTTAAGAAATTGAGGAGTTGCAATGTAAAAAGAGAAGAAAGCCTGGACAAGAGATGATATAAGCAAAACTGATATGTTTTTTTTCTTTCTTTGCATAGGTGAATGACTGGATTAAGACCCTTGGCTTAATCTAATAAGTTTTAAGGGGCAGCAAGTAAATAAAAGAACACTGGATATAATGAAAAGTTTTCCTCTAGCAAATAAATGTTCACACTGCAACATGGAAGCTTGTAGTGGAAGGCAACTGTGTAACTGGTGGGCAGATCTAAGGGCTATAAAACAATCAAGACATTCTTTCAATGGCATATAAGCAATTCACAAAGAAACAATGGGGGGTATATGCATGTCTCCCAAATATGCAACAAAGTGTAGAAGATTAGTGTTGACATAGATATTTTTATACCCCACATAGACTCGAAAAGACTTTTTCCTCAGGTAGACAGTAAATGCTGGTGTGTTGAAGATGTGATGCAGAAGAAATAGGTAGTTGGGAACATATTTTCTGGGAGTGTAATGAGTTGGCAGATTTTAAAAATTCCCTGCAGACTACTCTATCAGAAATACTGGGGACAGCAAATTGGTATGACTAAGAAAATTATATTTTATTTGAGTTATGGTACAAAATCAGAACTGCTTAGACATAGTAAGGCCTTGCTGAGTCTAAATATGCTGGCTGCCAAAAAAGCAATTACTAGGAAATAGAAATCAAAATCTAAACCAACTGCACTTGAAGTAGTGAATATAGTAACATAGACAAAACAACTGGAAATAGGTAGGAGCAAATTAGATAGAAAAAAATGGAAAATGTGGGAAAATATTTGCAGATAAGGAATGTGGTTTAAAAGAATTTTAATGTTTGACTGACAGTGACTGGATAGATTATAAATGATGTAGAATGTTTGCAACTAAAATTATGTCAATATGGTTTGTTTTCATTTATATAAATGCATGGTTGCTTATCTCATAAGTGATAATTTAATAAAGATGTTTCGTATTTAGTAAAAAAAAAATGTTCTCAATGGCTAGAAAACTTTTCTGAAAGCATTCAAGTTATTTTCCTTATCTGCGAGAGGAATAAGGGTAAGAGATGAGATGAGGTAAGAAACAGCACTTAGTGTAAGTAGAAGCAGAGGCTGTACTATGCATCTTAGCACGGATAACCTTTATAATAACAAAATGACCAGTTAGCACTTGAAAAACAGAAGTTTAATAAAAATCCACATTAAAAAACACACATGGTTAAGGGCTACTGTCAGTAAGACATCATCAGAACCATGAACAAAACTGAGGAAGTCACATACAAAAATACAAAACTGACACCCCTTATAATAGAACCAATCAGTTTTGTGAAATATACCAATCAGATGGAAAATGCTATTAAAATATAAACAGAAAACCTATCATATGTTCCTGCCAGTCAAAATATAGAATTGCTACCTTCACCCAATCTTAAGCCTCTCACAGGGTGAACAAGCAAGTGGGATCATATGGCATAAATAATTTACAGCTTAGCTATGATTATATGCATTTGCTTATAGAATTTTTTAAACCACAAGAAAAAGAGCTAGCCGATGAGATAAAGAGGCTACAAGAACAACTGACTAATAATTTTCCTATAGAGGTACTAGGCAGTAAATTAGATGAACTTGCTGACAGTATACAGGGCTATGATAAGAGGTTGCAGAATACTAAAACTAAAAAATTGCAAAGGGACCTCAATGACTTTCAATGTAAAGAGGTCTTTTCGTGGCCAAGAAGAACAGCTGTGAGTACAGAAAATGTAGAAAAAATGACTACAGAACAGATTTCTGAAAATTCAAATATGCATAGTACTGCCCCTTTAAATCAGAATCCCTGTGAGAACAGTGATGTCAGCACAGAGAGAGTATGTATAGAACCTCCCACATGTGAAAATGGTGGAATGGCAAAAGAAACTTTCCAAATGGCTTGCACTAACAGAAGGATGGATTCCAGTGTTAATTCTGATTCAGTAGCTTTTTTGGAGCAAAAGGAAGCTACACAAACCTCAATCCTTCCATTTGTGTTAAAGAAGGCGCTGCCAATAAGGGACAGGTCGAGCAGCAGGAATCAAAGAGGGAGAACGCGATTACAGCAGAGAGAACGAATGACTCCTGCTATATGAACACCAGGAGCAAGAACCAACAAAAAACTTGGTAATTAATATATCTAGCTTTTCTTTAACTGATGCACAAGCCTCATTGTTAAATAGAGGCCTGAACTTTATTCCAGCACAGAAAATAGTATTAACTGATTTATTAAAAGAGCTGAAGTTATTTTCTTGTAACCTAACACTTAAAACCATGTTTAAAAGAAATGTATTTGACAATATGTTTAAACAACCTAGTGCCTTTGTACCCAAGATACATCCCACAGTTGAAACTTGCACTAATGTGTGTGAACATGAAATTAGAAAGATGCATGCTAAAAATCTTCCACCTAGATTTTATAACTTGAGTAAATCAGAAACTGAAGCACTGTCAGAACTAAAGGATTCTCACAGCATTGAAATTAGGCCTGCTGACAAGGGGGGCAGTGTAGTAGTAATGGATAAGGTTTTTTATTACAAGAAAATGATGGAACTTTTGAATGATACAGATACTTATGTTGAACTAAATGAGAGACAAGTACAAGGTATAATTGACAGGATATCTGTATATATGTTTGACTTATTGATTACTAATTATCTATCAGAGGAATTGTTTGACTACTTTCAGATAGAACATCCAACTATACCCATTATTTATGGTCTACCTAAAATTCACAAAGACATCACACAGCCTCCTATGAGACCTATTGTATCCAGTAAAGGATGGGCCACAGAAGCCATATCAATTTATATTGAACAAAATTTACAAATAGTCCTAAAATCATGTGAGACTATACTAAGGGATACAAAGGCATTTCTGCAACTGTTATATAAGAAGACCAGGAATATTAATAGAAATTATATGTTTGTGACAATGGATGTCACTTCACTGTTCACAGTGATACCGAATAAATGGGGCATTGAGAAAATACGTGATATTCTGACCTTGAAACAAGTTTTTCAAAGCACTAAGATTAATCTGATATGTGAGTTGCTTGATATTGTCCTAGAAAATAATGTCTTTATATTCAATGACAAGTTTTATCTGCAGAAAGTTGGTGTAGCAATGGGCACGGCTTGTGCTAACAGCTACGCCAACTTAGCATTGGCTGCATGGGAAAAAGATCATGTATTAAGTGCTAGCAATAAATATGCTAGCAAAATTGTATGGTATATACGTTTTGTAGATGACGTCTTCCTGTTATGGGATGGTACTAGTGAAGAGTTGCAAGAGATGGTGGAGTACTTACATAGCACCACTGAATTTTTAAGATTCACTAGCCAACATTCCAGGGACTCTATTGAGTTCCTAGATGTTTTGGTTAAGAAGACAGCGTTAGACCCACTTACAACAGGGATGTATAGAAAATCTACATGGAGAAATAGTATCTTACATAAGACTAGTATGCATCCAACATTTGTACACAAAAATGTAGTGAAAGGACAATATATGAGAATAAGCCGCTTACATAATACAGATGAAGGCTTTGTGAAGACAATGACTATATTAGAGAAAGACTTCTTAAACAGAGGTTATAGTAAGAAAGACATAAATGAAAGCTCTAAATATACCATTGAAAATAGGGATGGGAGATGTAAACCGCTCTTCTCAAATACTATAGAAGATGTTAAAAGCAAGGAAGGTCATGATTTTAAAGTTAGATTCCCTATAACTTATTCAAGTGACATCAGAAGGTTCTGTAATATTTTTGAGAAGAATTGGAATGTTTTATTGTCGGATCCTGACTTGAGAGAATTGTTAGAAGACAGACCCAGCTTTTCTTTTAGAAATAAGAGGTCCTTAAAAAGGCAACTATGTTACAAATCCAGAAACAATGAAAGAATGATCCTATCTGATAGGCAGGGGACTTTTCCTTGCAGAAATTGTACAGCATGTGACTATTTATATAATAAATCTACATATAGACATCCTAGACTAGGATTTATAATTGATATAGATTTTTATGCTGACTGCAGAACACAAAATTTGGTTTATTTCAGCTTCTGCACTGTCTGTCATGCCTTTTATATAGGCAAAACCAATAGGTGTCTAAAGGAACGTATCCTTGAACACCTTAGAGATATAAGAAATAAAAAAGACACAAGTGCTTTAGCAAAACGTGGAAGAAGAAGATAGGAAACATATTTTTAAATTCATGGTTTTAGAAATAATAAATAAAAGTAAGAGGGGAGGTGATATAAGGAATAAGGTAGAGGAAGCCGAACAAAGATGGATTTTACTACTTCAGGCAGATAGGTCTCCTGGATTGAACAATGCTGTTTCCTTGAAACCTTTTTTAAAATCCAGACCACTAAAACATTAAGTAATATGATTACATAAAATGTGTCTGTTATATGTATATTTTATTTCATCTTATGCAAAATATAAGGCAAATTAATGTACTGATGTATGCAACTTTAATTAGTCTATGTCATAGTTCTACATGTGTTTTCATTGGTTGAACCATATTTTAAATACCAATGTTTTAACTGATTTTATGAGTCTGAAGAAGCGATCAACTGACTTAGATCGCGAAAGCGCTTACTCTTGTTTAATAAAGTGGTGTGAAACTGCAAGTGAACCGTTTCCTACCTTGACTACTACATCTCAGTTACAACTTTTGGTTTTATAAAGGGCACTACTGTGAAGCTGCAAGTGATTTATTTCCTGACGTGGATTATTCCATTTTTATCTTCAGCTGTGGTCTAACCATTGGTCTTTTCATTTTTTTTTCGCTTGAGGTGTATACCAGGTGTTCATCCAGCTTTTGTTTTCTTTCACGTGTGTCATATGGCATAAACACCAATCAGATGGAAAATGCTAATAAAGTATAACAGAAAACCAGTCATAAGCTCCTGCCAATCAAAATATAGTACTGCTACTTTCATCCAATGGTAGACGTCTCACAGGATGAGCAAACAAATGCAAACAAAAGCCAGGAACTTGATGTCAGAAACTTAGAAAACATAAAACATACAATTATTTAAAGTTTTGATGCTCCAAGTTTCAACTCACTGGTAATTGAAATGGAATAATTTAGTCCTCGGACGTTCATAGCATCCATACACAATCGCCAAAGCATTTCAGGATGCAGTAACTGATTTTTCCACTCCCCCAAGAAAGCTGCTATGTCAATTTTCTCCAAAATACAAAACTTAAAACATGGAAAAGGTTGTGGTAGTGAGATGTTTAGCCAACACACTCCTGTCATCATTCTTTGAAGAAGTGTGTACATGCTGATAAATTCTTTTATTAAAGTTAGTTTTTCCAATGCAGAATGCTTGGCATGTAAAACATACAACCTTATCCGTCATACAATTGTACCTGCCTTTAACCATCCACCTTGAAACTTTTTCACAAATTACAGTGTTCAAATCAGTCTCAATATAAGGGCATTGATGACAGTGGCCACACTTAAGTCATTAATGAGCCATTGTACGAACCCCTAAGAGGTCTTTCAAGAATGTTTTTAAAATTCGGCCGGATCTTAAAAGTAAATGATGGTGCATCACCAAAAAGAGATTTTAAGGTCTCATCACAGTGAAGTATAAACCAGTTTTTAGAAATGGCGTTACGAATATCTAAAGCATTCAGTCAATAATACAGAACCATGTTATTAGATGTTAAAAAAGAATTGGAAAGTGGATCGGGTGCTGGGAATTGAACCTGAAGTTCCCCATTATTAGATAACAGTTCATCCACTAAGCCAAACGTTCTACTAATGGCTGCTGTGTTAATATTACTGATATCTTCACAATGAACCTCAATACCTTTCCTAATAGTAGGGACATGTTTACCATTTCTTTTTTGTAGAATTAATTGGTAAAGAGAGTTAATTATTGTACTGGGATATCCTCTCTCCAGAAACATTATCTTAAGAGAGTTAAAGTTGTTAATACGGATATTGTCATCAGAGGTCAATTGAGATAAAGGAATACATTGACTTTTAAAAACACCCTTTTCTAATGTAAAGGGCAGTTGCTTTGAAAATGCAGAAATGTATTGCAGAATGTCGGTTTATGATAGATATTAGTGTTAAAAGTATAATTTGCAGTCTTGGAGATCATAATATCCAAGTTATGTTTGGTATACATTCACAGAATACGTCAATTCTAAAAAGGATGAGGAAACCTGCAGATCAGAAAAAATTTTTCCAACTGTTCTTTACTATTTGACCACATAACAGGAATATCATCCAAAAAGTGGTTCATCCTGTGAGATGTCTACCACCGGATGAAAGTAACAATACTGTATTTTGTCAGGAACTTATGACTGGTTCTCTGTTGAAGGGAAGGTTGCCCCTTTAGATCCACCTGGGCCAAGGAGGTCGGAAAGACTCAGGAACAGGAGGCCTCACTACTGGAACCCCTATCTGCAGGAAAATGCCTGGAATCAACAGGCCCAGAAGAACGGACAATTCTCCAACATGAGGAGATAGCAGAGGTGACTGTTTTAAGAAAACCTAATATTGTTTTTAATTCATCTTGTGACTTTAAAATTTATAATTATTCTGTTTTGTCTTTTACTGTTCAACACACTGATTTATTCAGCAAAGGGTAAAATTTTGTACCTAGTAAATTTACTGATATCGGGGAGCTGATTTGTGATTTTAAAATGTATATAAGGAATTTAAATTAAAAATTTCTGCATAAAAATTATAGTAATGAATATAATAGGAATAATAATGTTTGTAGAATACTGAGTACTTTTAACACTGATCCACATTATCTGTTTAAGTCCTTTGAAACAGCTTGTGAGATGCATTTCCATCATTATTTGGGTAATTCTATAGTTGAAAATAATCTTATTGCTTCTGAATTAGCTTTATTGTCTGATCTTAGGGGTAAAACCGACCTAAGATTTATGCAACCAGACAAAGGGGGAGGGATAGTGATTGCCCAAAAAGATGATTATGTACAGAAAATTTTTAAATTATTGTACAGCTGCACTTATAGCGAGGCTTCTCTCAATGAAGTCAACATAGCTTTTACTATATAGATTGATTGGCAACTTCTAGATATGGTCACAGAGGAACAGATTAGCATCGATGATTATAACTATATGGCAACTGAAACTCCTAAAATTCAGTCATATTTGGAGTTCCGAAAATCTACAAGGACTTGGCTGACCCCCCCCCCCCACCCACACCCCCACACCCCCGTGGCCAAAAGTGGATTCGGGTTGGTCAAAAACTAGTTATATAGCCAGATTTTTGGACATTAAACTTAAAGAAAAAGTTTTAAACATCCCACACCTTTGCCGTGATTCTTGGCAATTTTTAGAAAAATGTAAAGTTCTTATTCCCTTTGGGGAGGGGGGGGAGTTTTCATCACCATTGATGTCAAGGACCTCTTTAGTTGCATTCCCCATGCTATGGGGATGGATTTGTTTTCTGACTTCTTGTTTGATGAATTTGGTATTGAGCAAGGGCTTATCAATACTTACACCCAACTGATGGAGATAGTATTAAAAAACAATTATATTTATTTTGAGGGCCATCATTTTAAACAGCTTGAGGGGGTAGTAATGGGGTCAGCTTACTGCTCCCTTTTTCCTAATATAGTGATGGCCTGGTGGGAGAAACATTTTTTTCTTTCGTTCCTCTTTTTTTGGACATATTCCATTGTATCTTCGATACCTTGATGACTTGTTTGTGGCATGGACTGTACCCTCAGCTGATATACCAATATTTATTGAATATCTTAATCAAAGCACTGATTTCCTTAAGTTTACTTATATAGTGGAAAAAGAAAAAAATCTCCTATTTGGATGTACTGATTATAAAAATAAGTGACGGGTACATAAAATCAACAATTTTTAGAAAGCCCACATATTCAAACAGTATGCTCCATTATTCCAGCAATTTGTTAGAGCTGCCCGGATGGTCTCATTGTTTGATGACTTTTTATTGGAATGTGACTTTATGAGTAAAATGTTTATTGATCGGGGATTTCCTGTAGGTCTGGTGTATAATATTAAACAAGAGGTCATAAATAAAAGAAACTATTTTGGAAAGCCTGGATATGATAAGACATGATGAACATCTGTTGCCTTTTAGAACTAAACCAGAAAACCACAGTGAAAAACTTCTCTAAAGCAAATGTCACACTCCTCAAAACCGAGGTGGAATCCTTCAAAGCCCCCGGACCTGTGGAAAATACGGCCCAGACCGCAGAATCTTTTATAAATCATTCTGTGAACACCTTCAGGAATGCATGGATCATGCGATCCCAAATAAAACCAAGACCCAATCCTCTAAAGGCAGACTTCCTGTCTGGTGGACCCCAGCCATAAACAAACTATACAATAGAAGGAGGAAGCTACTAAATGATAGAGCAAAATCCCAAAAAGGGAAGGCATCACTGATCAGTATTAGCAAAAAACTACAGGCACTCATAAAATTGTCTAAGGCCAGCTTCGAGAGAAAAATTGCACAGGACACTAAGGATAATCACAAGGCTTTCTTTAGTTATGTTAGGAACCTGGGTGGTAATTCCCAGATATGCTCAGAATTAGGAGGAGGCTGATTTTCTGGTAGGTTTTTTTGATTGCTGAGAGGATGTGGGAGTCGAATTTTAGGTTTTCATCGATGGTAATGCCAAGTAGTTTGGTACTAGGAACAATTTCAAGAGGGGTGTTATTGTGGCTTTTGATGGAAAATTGGACTTTGTGGAACTGGGAAGTTTTAGTGGGAGGAAATATCATTAGCTTTGTTTTGTTGGCATTTAGGGCCAAGTGATGTGATTGCATCCATGATTCAATTTTGGAGAAGGCTGTTTGGGTATTAAGTAGAAGTTTGGAGGGGCAGGAGGCTGAGCAGATGATAGTGGAGTCATCTGCGTATTGGATGACTGAGGCTTCAGGGATGGAGAGGTGAAAGTTGTTAATGAATAAGTTGAAGAGCAGAGGGCCAAGTACTGATCCTTGGGGAACTCCTGTGGGTGTAGGTAAGAAAGGGGAGGTTGCCTCTTTCCATTGTACAGCCTGCTGGCGTGTGGAAAGGTAGCTGGAGAACCAGTCTAGGGTTGAGGGAATAGATGCAAGTGTGAGAGCTGGGACAGGAGGAGGGAATGGGAAATAGTGTTGAATGCCTTTGAGAGGTCAAGAAAAAGAGAAGATATGTATTTGCCGCTCTCACGTGCTAGGTTGACTGTTTCGAGGAAGGAAATGAGGGCTGTCATGGTGCTGTGGCCTGGGCGGAAGCCGTGCTGGGTGGGAGAGAGGAGTTTGTGCTGGATTAGGTAGGGCATGAGCTGGGAGTGGATGGCTTTCTCTAGAATTTTAGAGAGAGGAGAGAGGAGAGAGTATAGCTATGGGTCTGAAGTTGGTAGTGTCTGTGTTCTTTACCACCTTTGTGGAGAGGAATTATGTATGCATAACGCCAGATGGTTGGTACATAGGATTCCTGAATGGATCTATTAATGAGGATGGATATGGGATAGGCTACAGATTCGGCTGATATTTGAAGAAAATTTGCTGGAAGGCTGTCAGGGGCATTGCGGCATGGTTTTAGCTTTTGCAGTAGTCTTTTTATAGTATAGGTGGAGACAGGTTTAAGTGAGAATATTGGTTGAGGAGGAGGGTGAGAGAGAGGGTTTGGGGTGCAGGGTGAGGGGTTAGTATTGATGGATGGATTGGGGAAAGTGGAGGATAATTTAGCTATACAATCAATGAAAAATGTGTTGAAGTTAGTGGCCGTTTCAAGACTTGAGAGGTTGGGATTGGGGCAGGGGTTGGAAGTATTACCAGGGTTGAGTATTGAAGAGATGGATGTCCAGAATTTCTTTGGATTGTTTGAGTGTTTGTATTGCAGACTGCTGTAGTAGTTTTTGCGATCTTTTGTTATTGATTTTTTGGCCAGGTTACGAAGATGTTTATATTCTTGGAGAGTGGTGGGGTTTTTCTGGTTTTGGTATAGTTTCCACTTTTTGTTTCTTTGAGTGATTATCGATTTAGTTTCTTGGGATAGCCAGGGGCAGGAATTTGTTTTGATACATTTGGTTTGTAAAGGGACTACTTTATCAAGTAAGGTAAGGAAGGTTTGGTTAAAATATGTGACGGCGTTATCTAGTGGAAGGATTTTCAGTGGGGACCAATTAGTAACCTTGAGGCATTCAGAGAAGATTTTGGGGTTGAAGGAAGATAGGTTACGGGATTGTTTGAAAATGTGTTGTTTTTCTATGTGTGAGGATAGGCGGTCAGTGAAGGCTGGTAAGTGGTCGCCTAGGGGGTCTGGTATTACACCAGCTTTCGAGATACGGTTGGGATGTGTTGTTAATATCCAATCTAAGATGGTACCGAAGGAACCATCTTTGTTTGGCCTAGTAGGGAGGTCAATGAGTTGGGTGAAATTGTAGAGGTTGATAGAGTGAGATGGGGTATCTATGAGGAAGGAGGTCCAGTTAATATTTACATCACCATGAATGTAGGTTTCATATTTGATGTTTGAGTTAAACCGAGAGAGGATGTCTTCCAGAGTTTTGGTATTGTCTCCGGGTGGGATGTAGATGAAGCAGATGCAGATGAATTTATAGTTGTTAAGTATGTCTATCAATGAGAATTTACAAAGTGGCACTGGTGTTGTTGAGGAGATTGTATGCCCCTTTGTACATATTCTAGTGATAGTCATATTGTGCAAGACATAGTTAGAAAGAATTTGTTCATTCTCACACGTGAACAGGCTATGTTGGATACTTTTGGTAAACATCCTAATTTTGTATTTCGGAAAGGCAGGAACATTAAATGCCTGCTTGAAAAACCTTTAGTTACTTGCGACTGGGGGAGTATGGCACCCCGTGGTATGTGCCATCAATACAGGCTCATACTGAGAACATCCATCATTACTACTCTTGACAAAAAAAATCATGTTTAAGGGTAAATACAATTGTCATACCCATGCTGTTGTTTATGCTGCTGTTTGTTCCCATTGTCCTGCTTTCTATATTGGGAAAACACAGCATAAACTTGCCCAGCATATTTATGAACATTTTTATGAGATTCGTCAGCAGGATGAAAAAAATGCCTTGTACAGACATCTGAAGGCATTTCCCAACCATACGTTCAAGTTCCTGGTTATCCAACAAGTCAAGTGTGAAGCCAGGGAGGGACCTTGGAAATTACATCTTGATGAAAAAGAAACCTGGTGGCAAGTTTTCTTAAATGCCTACTTCCCACCTGGACTCAACAATGTGATATCCATTTCTAGTAAGCTTAAACTGAAAGTTTTTGATAGGTGAATGTAGGTTAATTCAATGGTACTAATATTTAGGTATTTGTATATATATTTTTACATGTTTATATATTTTTTATATTCTTGAATTTTTATATATACATTTTCTCATGCATATTTTATTTATTTATTTATTTATTTGCAGTTGTTTAACCAGGATAGTCCATTGGGCCTGAAGAACCAGTTTTCAATGGAGTCCTGGGGAGAAAAGCTCCTAATACATATACAACAAATATTAATATACACACATAGATTGCATGAAGATTACAGAGGTAAACAAACTAAGATTAGTATACACACACAGATTGCATGAAGATTACAGAGGTGAACAAACTAAGATTAGTATACACACACAGATTGCATGAAGATTACAGAGGTGAACAAAGTAAGATTAATATACACACATAGATTGCATGAGAATTACAGAGGTAAACAGACTGATCAAAAGTATTTCAATCAAAGGTAATAATGTCAAAAGTATAACAACATTTTTCTTTTTTTTTGTAGGATTGAGGATGGGTAGTTAGATGCAGTAGGGTAAGGAGTTGCTAGATACTAGTACGGAGTAGTAAATTAGAAGCAAGCAAGAAACTGTTACCTGGTATTTGAGAGAAGGAAGGGAAAGAGTATTGAAGTAAAGTGTAGGTTATGAGGGATGGGAGCATGAGCATTCCCATGTGGAAGTTAGATGAGAGTGAAGTGATTTTTTTAAAGGATGGGAGGCTAGTAATGGTACGAATGGAGGGGGGGAAGGGAGTTCCATAAACGTGCTAGTGATTGTGATAGGAGGTACTGTCCTGGGGGGGTGGAGGGGTCTGTAAACTTCTATAAGGTTTTGATTGTTTGATCTGAGAAGTCTTTGTGAGTGGTGCATTTTAAAGGTAGTGGAGAGGGAGGGACAGTGGGAAGGCTGAAAATGAGTTTATGAGCATAGGTGAGCTGAGTGTAGGAGAGGTAGTTTGGTAGCTCTAGCCAGTTTAGTTTGTGGAGAGATTCACAGTGATGGGTTGATGATTTGTTGCTAGTGGCGAATCTGGCAATTTTATTGTAACGAGGATAGTTTGGTTTTGAGAGATGATTGTAGATTTGTTAGAAGAGGGGCTCCATAGAGAAGGGAGGGTAAGAGAAATGTAGTAGAGAGAGTAAGTTTAGTAGTTGAGGTGAGGAACCGATTGTGTCGGTAGAGCATACCAAGTTTTTGGTGTTTTTTTTTATGTTTAGTAGTAAATGGGAGTTGAATTTGAGCCTGTCATCAATTTGAACTCCTAGTAGTTTGGTTTCAGATACCAGCTCAAGAGGTGTTGTATTTTGGCTGGTGATGGAGAATAAATTTCGATCAAAGTTCTTAGTTTTAGAGGAGGTAAAAATCTTAAGTTTAGTTTTAGCACCATTGAGTGCTAGATGGTTGTCTTTCATCCATTGTTCTGTGGTAGAGAAAGCATCTTGAGTTAGTTTTAAAAGAGTTGGGATAGATGGGGCAGCACAGATGATTGTGGAATCATCTGCATATTGGATAACGTTAGCAAGAGGGATAGAGTGGTAAAAGTCATTAATGAAAATATTGAAGAGGAGGGGGCCCAGTATGGAACCTTGTGGGACACCTGTAGGGGTGAAGTGGAAGGAGGAGGTGGCCTTTTTCCATTTGACAGCTTATTGCCTGTTGGAGAGAGAGCTGGTAAACCATTTGAGGGAAGAGGGTGAGAGGTTTAGGTTAGTTAGTTTAGTAAGAAGTAGGTTATGAGAGATAGTGTTGAAGGCCTTAGAGAGATCGAGAAGGATGGTAGATACAGTGAAGCCAAAGTCTCTAACTTTATTCACAGTTTCAAGGAAGGAAAGGAGGGCAGTCATAGTGCTATGATGGGGTCTGAATCCATGTTGGGTAGGAGTTAATAGGTTGTTGGCCAAGAGATGGGGGAGAAGTTGAAGGTGGATACATTTCTCTAGGACTTTAGAAATGGGAGAGAGGATGGCGATGGGATGGAAATTGGAAATATTAGTATTATTTCCTACTTTGTGCAAATGATGTAAGCTTTTTTCCAGATTTGAGGAACAAGACCTTCTTGGATGGAGCGGTTGATTAGGATACTGATAGGGAGGGCAATGGCTTCAGCAGCTATGCTGAGGAAGTATGAGGGAATGTTATCAGAGGCATTGGTGCATGGTTTTAGTTTCTGCAGGAGTTTTCTTACAGTAGAAGTAGGAATAGGTTTAATGAAAAATGATGGGGGTTGAGAGGGTGAGGAATGAGAGAAAGAAGTTGGAGGGGGAGGTGGGTGAGGAGAAGTGGAGGTAGGAGGTGGATTGTTATTTGAAAAAGAAGTGGAGGTAGGAGGTGGATTGTTATTTGAAAAAGAAGAGGTAAGTGTGGAAATACAGTCAATGAAGAAAGAATTGAATTGGGTAGCAAGATCAGTCTTGTACATTTTGGGAGGGGTTAGGGTTTTCTGTAGTACCAGGTTTTAAGAGGGTAGTTATACCTCTCCAGAACTTTTGTGGGTTGGTTTTATGGTTGCTTTGAAGTTGGACGAAGTAGTTTCGACGGTCTGCTGAGATAAGCTTTTTAACTGAGTTACGAAGAGTTCTGTATTCATTGAGGTTAGAAATAGATTTGTGCTTATGGTATGGTGTCCAGGCTTTATCTCTAAGTTGCATGGTGGCTAGTGTACTTTTTGTTAACCAGGGGGTGGCTTTCCTTTTTATTCTTTTGGTTATTAAGGGAGCATGATTATTTAGGAGATGTAGGAAGGCAGTATTAAAGTGAGTTATAGCATTTTCAAGTGGTAGAGTTTTTAGAGGGTACCAATTAAGTGATTTAAGGGTGTCAGAAAAAGCTTCTAGGTTAAAGTTTCTATGGGATCGGGTAGTTAAGTAAGTATGAGTAACTAGTAAGGGAGAAGGAAGACGTCTAGTGAAGATGGGAAGGTGGTCACTGAGGGAGTCAGGGAGGGTTCCACTGTCAAGGTAGTTGTGGGGGTGGGAGACTAGAATCCAGTCTAAAATGTTGCCACTAGTGAAGTCTTTGGATGACCTAGTTATGGAGTTAATGAGATGAGAGTAGTTGTATAGGTTGATGTTGAGGTGGTAAGTAGGGGATTGAATGGAGGACCAATTAATATTGGTGTCTCCCATGATTATGGTTTCATTACAGATATTAGTTGATAGCCAGGAGAGGATTTCTTCGAGTACTGGGACATTGTCTCCAGGGGGAATCTAGAGAGAGGCAATGTATATAAATTTATGTTTGTTTAGCTGAAGATGAGCTAGTATTAATTCTGCATTAGCGAACTTTGGAATGGCTTTATTATAGGGTGTTATGCATAGGGAGGAAGAGTAGATAAGGGCCACCCCACCACCCTTTTTATGGGTTCTGTCTGTTCTGATGATAGAGTAATTAGGTGGTACTATCTCTTCGTTTTTTACATGAGCTTTTAGCCAGGTTTCAGAAATAGCTAGGATGTCTGGTTTGTTATGGAGATTTGGAAATTTGTTAGCTAAGCTTTGTTCATTAAGAGATGTAAGTAGGATGGATTTAGTTATTGAGGAGGAGGGGTTGATCCTGGGTTAGGGTGAATATCACCAGATAAAAGTATGGAAGTTAAAAGTTGAGTTAAGTAGTGGAGGTATTTGGATTGTTTTGATTGAGAGATATAAGTTGAAAGATTTGTGGGAGACATGGGTAGAGTAGTTGATGAGGGTTTAAGAGGGGGGAATAGTTTGAAATGAAAGCATAGGTTGTTGTTGAAGGGATATAGTTCAGGGGAGATTGAGTTGAAGAAGTTGGATTGTGAAGCATGGAGAGGGCATGTTGTCTGTGAGAGTGGTGAGTGGGTGATGGGATAAGGTTGGGTAGGATAGTAGATGTAAGTAAGGTTCAGGAGGAGTAGTAGTTGAATTGGGAAGGATGAGTATTTTTTAAGCATGTTAGGGTTTTTATAAGCAATGTAGTAGTGTTGTGCAAGGAAGAGGGAGGGATGAGAAGTAAGAGTTGTATGCAAGTGGGAGGGGATAGGAAGAGGAAGGGGTGGAGTTTAGAGGTTGGAGAGGAAGTAGGAGTGGTTAAATGGGTATAAATGTAGATGTAGTGGGGGTGGGTGGGTATTGGGGATAGGGTAGGGGAGTGCAGTGAGCCCGCAGGGTGAACAGAGCGGGGAAGAAAAAAAGAAAGATCAGCTGAAAAAAGTATCAGCTACAGCTGATGATATAGAAAGATAAGTAGATGTAGTGCCAGATAAAGACAAGTAGTATGTAGGGAAAAAAGATGTTTTAAGTAGATAAGTTGATGTAGTACAGGGGGTGAAAACCAGATTGTAGACAGAGAAAAATACAGTCTCTTAAGTTAGTTGGCCAGTTTAATAGGAGAGAAGCCAAGGTAACATTAGAGTTGCACTGACCCTTGGTAAGTAGGTGCTGCCACCTAGTGGTGAGAATGTAGAAGGCAGGCAGCAAGATGAGCAGGTCACATGCAACGTTCAATATGTAAGTATCTAAGGTAGAGGTGACTTGGGGGGAGAGAGTATATTTGGGGGGTCTACGGTAGGCTGCTGAATCATTTACAAGGGAAGTTAGACAAAACAAAAAGTGTTACTGAGTAGGTAGTATAGAAACATATATTTTTTCATACATTTTCATATATTTGTATATATATTACATATATAGTTTTATATATATATATATATATATATATATATATATATATATATAAACTCGGATGGCTTTTTTGCAATATTTGTTTATATATTAGTGTATTTGCTTATATGCTGTGGATAGAATAAATGTGATTTTTTTAGCTGGGTTTCAGTTTTTAGGCTTATAGAGTTTTAGGCTGCTTATAACAATTAATTTTAACATTAAATGTAATTAGATTGTAATTGATCAATTATTTTATTAAGTGTGTATAAAAGTTTTACATTTGGGTGTTTGAATTTGTCTGAAGAAATCTGGTGATGGTCACCAGACGAAAGCGCTTACTTTTGTTTAATAAATTGTTTGGTTGTACTCCTGGTTTCAAGCCGTTTGTGCTTCTTTTGGATTACTTGGTTCTCTGTTGTACTTTTAGCATTTTCTATCTGATTGGTGTTGATGCTATATGATCCCATTGTTTTGTTCAACCTGTGAGAGGATGATGTCTAATTGATGAAAGTGCTTAACGTGGTTTTAATGTGGATTTTTTTTTTTGAGTGCTAACTGGTCTTTTTGTTATTTTAGCATTTTTTAAGTTCAAGTGTTGGTTTCGAGTTTGTTGTTTTTATTCTTCATAGGTTAATTCAAGCCTGTGAGAGTAGCTGTCAATATGGGATAATCGGTCTTATTAGGAGGGTTATACTTCTTTATTTGAGGATGTACATTGTCTGTTTGTGTTAATAGTTTCTATTTTTTTGTTTGAGGGTTTTCATTAAACCAAAAGACTTCTAAGATGAGATGAAGATTCAAATGGATATGACACGAAACAACTGTATAAAAGATCAACCTGCCAAACATTAGTATGTGCATGTGACACAAAAGTTGAAACTAGACATTTAAAAAAAGTTGTTATACATAACAGGTGGGAATAATAACTTCTTATCATAATGACAGAACTTTCATTGTCTTTAAATGTGAAAGGTCTCACAGATATACATACAAAAGAGAAAGAATAGTGAACTGTATTAAGAAATGCAGAGTGCAAATAGCTATGCTACAGAAGACACATTTGAAAAGAACTGAGCATGCAAATTTGATAAAGAAAGCATTTCAGGATGGTTATTTAGTGGAATATCTGGGACAAAGGAAAAAGGGGGGTACTTATATTAAGTGTGATAGAAGCTCCGATAATGATAGAAAATGGAAAAAAGATAATGCTGGATTTGTAGTGCTGAAGGGCTACTGGTAAGACAGGAGGATTAATCTGGCATGTACTTATATTCCACCTAAAACTTCTACATTGCATCTTAATTTTTTTTCTGGGAGAAATATTCAGCTTTCAGTAGGGAATATAACTTATAGGTAGGGACTGGAACTTGAATTGCAACATTGAGGATGTATCTGGGGAGCACAGAAGGGAAAAATCTAACAAAAGATGGTAGATTAGGTTAAACAGAAATTCCACAGGAACATGTGCATTTAACTGAAAGTTGTGATATGCATCCAATAACTATTTTACATCAGGTGCCAATAATAACTAAAATAAAATTACAGGGTAGTGAAATAAAAATGAGACACTAGTGCTTCCCTACCTACCTGTTAAATAGACAGGAATTTATGAAATGGGTAATGGAAATTATTCGGGAGTTATTAGACAAGATAAATATTTCTTCTTAAAATATACCTAGGGATTGGGATAGAATTAAAGTGGAGTTTAAAAGGAAGGTGGAAATAAAAGAAAAAAGTGATATAGTTAAGAAAGTAACAATGATTATTTAGAGGGACTGACAAAGGTTAAAGCAATGCAGAACAGGGGAATATAATAGAAGAAGAAGAGGCACAATTGCAGAGTGCTACACAGAAAATAAGGGATTACTTTGAAAATATGCACGAGTTTAGAAAGACTGCTGTTAAGATACTGTTTTGTGATGATAACTCCATAGCACAAAAGCTTCTGGGACAACAGGGAGTCTATAACAAGGAAGATAGCCAGAAATACTGTAGAGACATTAAAAATATTTTAGAAATGTTATGACGATATATATATAAAGCAGAGAAATGTGGAAATAAGGAAAAATACAAATGGAAATGTTTACTGAATAATTAAATATGTCATGATTAGAGATAAATGAGGCTCAATGATTAACAGTTAAGACAGAAGGAGATGTGATTAAAATGTTGATGTATCACCAATCTACAGGAAAGTCTCCAGGAAGAGATGCTATTCTTGTGGAAGTCTGGAAGCTAGGAGGGAAGAATGTGATAAAGATGTTGAAAGTTTTGTTTAACAGTATTTTAAAAGAAGGAGAATCACCAACATCCTAGAAGAAAGCTGTGGTGGCTGTAATACCTAAAATGGTAAAGACCCATCAAATCCAGCTTCATATAAGTCCATTTTGATTCTAAACCATGACTATAAACAGTTTATGCCCATAATGGCTAAAAGAATGTCAAAGGTGATGCCAAAGCTGATAGATATAGATCAATGTGGTTTTGTGTAGGGGAGGCAAACATTTGACAACATTAATAGAAAAATAATGATCCACAGGGGATGTACTGAAATACCACTGTTGTTGGCAAGTCTTTTCTTTTTTAAACAAGAAATGCCTTTATTAAATGATCACATATAGCACTGGCAATATTACATTTATATAAATTAAAACAATCCTTCCTGACACAATTCTAATTGCAAACATGCACATTACAAACCACATTGACATAACTGTACTTGCAAACATTATACATCACTCATATATGTCTCATTCAAATCCTACCTTCTTTTAAACCTTGTTCCTTCTCTGCATGCATTGTTCCCACAATTTCCATTCTTTCCTATGTAATTTGTTCCCACCCTTTTCTAAAGATCCCAATTCCAGTTGTTTTCTCTCTCTTACTATATTTGCTACGTCTAGTAAAGTTGGTTTAGACTTTGATTTCCATTTTCTAGTAACTATTTTTTTTTGGCAGCCACCATAATTAGACTCAGCAAAAGCCTTACAATATCTAGGCAATTCTGATGCTGTATCACAGCCCAAAAAACAATTTCCTTAGTTATACCAATTTCCTCACCCAGTATCTCTGTCAAAGTAATCTGCAGGGAATACTTTAAATGTTGACAACTCTGTACATTCCCAGAAAATATGTTCCCAGTAATTTTTCCCAATCACACCTCCAACATTTGCTGTCTACCTGAGGAAAAATTATTTAGAGTCTACTTGGGGTATCAAAATACCTATGTAAATACTTTCAACCAAAGATCCTAAATCTTTTAAACTTTGTTGCATATTTGGGAGACATACATATATCCCCCATTGCTTCTTTGTGAAATGCTTATCCAATCTCTCTTCCCAATCCTTTCTAACCTCATCTGATTGATTTTTATAGTTATCATGCAATATTTTATATGCTCTACTAATTATTTTTTAATAGCAGTTTCTGATCTAGACTCTACTAAAAACTCTACCAGTGCTTGACATCGTTTAGGACCCCCCATTTCTTTTTCCTTGCCTATACTCTGATATTAATTCTTCAAAGTGAAGGCAATGTCTAACTTGCAGTCAAACTAAATTCTTTGTGTCTTCCCATTCTATTACCTTTCCCTCTTTAGTTATTTGCTCCCAATACCTTTGTTCCTTTGTCGGTTTTCTCCAATAAACTCCAGCCTCCTCTTGCCTTTTGTCTATATCCCTAAATGCAGTCATCCCTATCATCAGAATCTCCTTTCTTCATTCCTGTGTTGGCTTAGTTCTTAGAATACTTTCTGCTACTTTATGAATATAATATTCTGTATGATTTTTGTTATTCTCCTTAAAGGCCTACATCCAAAATTCCAGTTTCTCCTCTTTTCAAGGGGGAGAGAGGACACCCCTGCCTGATTCCTCTGCTCAAGCAGAAATTATCAGAGAGGACCCATTCACTGTTTTCCCCTTTGAATTATAATTTTTTGCTAGTACTATGTATAGCAGCCTTAATTGTGTTGGACTGAAATACCCCTTAAAATTGGGTAGTCCCAATCTGCCTTGTTCTACTGGAAGAATCAGCTTATCCCACTTGACTCTTGCTGTCTTCCACTCCCAATAAAATCCTTCAGCTCTTTATTAATTGCTATGCACAATTTCTCCTCTGGTTGATATAAATGTGCCTGACCTGTATATAACACTGAAGGGACTAAAAACATTTTAAATGCTTGCATCTTACTATCAATATCCATACAACAGAGTTTCCATTTTCTCAGTTTTTTATTATCATTTGTTCAGTGTCTTTACACATATCCTTAGCTACTATGCCAGAATCATTGTCAATCCATATTCCTAAATACTTCATTTTATCATGTCCCCATAAATATGGAAACTGCTGAACCAATTTGTGTGTGGATACATAATTTACAGCTATTGTCTTTGTTTTAGCTTTATTAATTTCATATCCTGAAAAGATTTGAAACTGTCTCAAAGTGTTCAACAACAATGTCCCTTTCTGGTTTTGTCAGGTATAAAATATCATCATGTGCAAATAGAGCCAACTTCTCTTGTCTACATATCAATTATATCCTTGGATTTCTGAGACCCTTACTTTCTTTGTCAATGGTCTGAATATAATGCAAATAACAAAGGGGAGACAGGACACCCCTGTCTGTTTCTTCTACTCCATCAGAAATTATCTGAGAGGACCACACCCACTTTAATGTTTGTCTCTGATCCCTCATATATTCTCCTAATCTACCTTATAATTTTATCATGAGAATGCAAATGCTTCCACTGCCCTGCTCATAAAGTCCCAGTTTACTCTGTCAAATGCTTTATCTGCATCAAAACCCACCAAACTGTCAAATGCTTTCTCTGCATCAAAACCCACCAACAAAACTGACATTTTCTTACTTTCTGTTCCATCTAGATCATCAGTGTTCTGTTAATTTTATCAAATATTTGCCTCACCTCCATAAAACCACACTGACCCATATCTATCAATTTTGGTATCACATTTACCATTCTTTTAGCCATTATAGACATAAACACTTTACAATCATGCTTTAGTATTGGAATACACCTGTATGAAGCTGGATCTGATGGATCTTTACTCCCTTTAGGTATTACAGCTACCACTGCTTTCTTCTAGGATGTTGGTAGTTCTCTCTCTCTTAAAATACTGTTAAACAAAACCTTCCAGGTCTTTGTCGCTTTTTTCCCTAACTTCCACAGGAATACCATCTATTCTTGGGGATTTTTTTGTAGATCGGTTATATATTACCACTGTTATCTTATCTCCTCCTATCCTGTTAGTAATTGAGCCTCATCTACCTCACACCATGGCATATTTAATTCTTCCACAAGCATTTCCATTTTTATCTTTTCTTAGTTTCCATACTTCTCTGCTTCATAGAATGTCTGAAATATTTCTAATACTTCTACAGGATCTCTTATCTTTCTTGTTATAGGCTCTCTAAGCATGGAGACAGCCTATTCTATTTTCTGTTGTCTGAGTCATTGTGCTAAAAGTTTTTGTGCTCTAGAGTTATTATTAAAAACAGTTGCTTGACAGCAATCTTTCTAAACTCATGCATGCTACTGAGGTAATCCCTTGCTTTCTTTTTAACATTCTGCAGTAGCTCCTCTTCTTCTTCTGTGGAATTCCCCCTATTTTGCAATACTTTAACATTTGACAGTCCTTCTAAATAATTCTTATTACTTCTTAACCACATCTTCCTTTCATTTCCACCCTATTTTTACACTCTAATTTTATCCCACCCCATAGCTACATTTTCAGAAGAAATGTATGTCTTCTCTAATAGCACCTAAATAATTTCCACTACCCACTCCTTAAATTCCTCTCCTTTCAACAGATATATGAGAAAGTGGACTGTCTCATTTTTATTTCATTAGCCTGTGTTTTTATTTTAGTTATTATTGGTGCACGATCTGAAATAGTTACTGGATACATATCAAGACCTTCAATTAAATGAACATGTTCCTGTGAAATGTAAATTCTGTCTAGCCTAGTTTTTGTACTTTTGGGAATAACATGTAAATTCACTCCAAACTCCAGTACTGAATTCACATCTTCCAAGCCAAATATTTTGAAATGAAAAAGCAACCAGGTACTCTCACCACGAAGTAAAGTGGACAGGCAGTAAGTCCAAAGTGAACCGGAGCTCACTAAAGTTCAGCAACGATGCACTAAAAAGGCAACAGCTTCCGCTAGTTCAATCAGCATTAAAACACAAATTGCAAAAAGCAAAAAATCCATTCAAACAGGAACCATAAATCCACTTCGTAGAATAACGAAAAATCCAAAATGTAAGAATTAAACGTTTATTGTGAGCGCTTTCGCGTGGTCACCACCACGCTTCTTCAGACAGTACAAATAAAACTCTAACCATCTATTTATATAATAATGCATCTAAAAAGGCGCCAAAATAAAACAATCAACTCAGCCAATTAATCAATTTAAAAAATATATACTAAAAAATAATATACAATACCAACTTTAAAAGGTATTTATAGATATTACAATCATTTTAAAAAGACTTGAATACATAAATGATGCTGAAGTGTTCACGTAAAAACCATTGCTCAATATGTATTTCGAAGTACTGAAAATCTTTATATTAATAGTGTTGGCAAGTATATTCATGAGCATTGAGAGTGGAATTAGATTAAATGAAGCTAAATAAAGTAAATAATCTAACGTAAAGCAGGTAACCCACATAAAACATTCAATACATTTAGAATGTTTAAATATTGAATATTATAAAATATATATATTTGTTTAACATAACATAATCTGCAACGGGAATTTACACATAAAACTTATTGCATATTGTATATGTAATATATTATAATGTCTTATAGTGCAGATTATTTTGTTGTAAAATATAACAATATATAAATAAATAAATAAATGAATTGATGAATAAATAGATAGAAAAATTTTTTAAAAAGCTCTAAAACCTGATATCAAAACCTAGATGAAGTCATTAACAGATATTAAACAATAAATCAGTGAAGATAATATTGTGTAAACATGTTAAATATAAATAAGTAAAAATATGAATTATATCCTATTTGAGATTGAATAATGTAATATGAAATGCATGTATATATGTAATATAATATATGATATAAATGTATAGATAAATATAAGAATGTATATGAAATGTGGACTTGGATAAAGTAAATAAACAAATAAATAAATAAATAAATAAATCAATCAATAAATAAATAAATAAATGGATTAATAAATAATCTAGAAAATGTATAAAGGAAAGTACTGTGTATGATGCTGAAATATAACAAATGAAAGGGATGTGATGCCTTACATGATAGAATGAATAAAGTATACATATACACATATTTAAAACCAGATATATACACTTTGTAAAAAACTTTTATATATGAAAAATGTATTTAAATAATTTATTAAAATTTTTTGACAGGATGCATAATAGGAAAACGAGAAGGACAGAATATTTATAACCATGGTGTTAAGTCTAGGCTATAGTTCATTAGTAAGGCTGTGTATAAGAAAGTTTATCTAGATTCCAGGACTGGTTTAATAGAAACTTGGTTATTGATGCCAGGAGAAATATGTGCAGCCAATCTCAATATCCATTTTAATTCCTTATTTCTTAGGAGTAATGAATTATCTCCGCCTCTTTTGCTAGGCGTAACGATTTCTAATACCCTAAATACAAAGCCATGATGCGGCTGTTCCATAAGGTGCTTAGCTAGGGCATTGAGTTCATTATTCTTACGAATGTCATAGAAATGGCCATAAATTCTGTCTTTCAGGCATCTTTTAGTAAGACCAATGTAGAACGATGTGCAATTTTTGCATGTAGCCAAATAAATAAGGTTTTTAGTGCAGCAGTTGGCATAGAACCTGGGATGAAAATTGTAATTTAAGATAGGGTGTTTGTAATCTATGTCTTTTGAAATGTAGCTGCACCTCCTACAATTATGGCAGGGAAATGTACCTTGCTTATTAATAGATGATAAGCTCAATCCACCACTACTAGTGTTGTCATTACACAGTAGCTGTTTTAGATTCGGACTATTGGTGAACATAAAATATGGTTTATTCCCTACTAATTGTCTAACAAAAGGATCTACCATAAGTAATTTCCAGTTATTATAAAAGACTTTCTTGATGTCATTACTGATGCTTGAAAAATTTAATATTATGGGTACATAGTCCTTAGATCGTGTGGAGTATCTGTTGTCAGTAGTAGTTACGTTCTGATAACTGGTTAATCTAGTGCCAATTACATTATTTCTGGTTTTTGTAACTAAGTCTGAATCATAGCCTCTCTCCTTGAATAATAGTTCTAGGTTGTTCGCTTCCAATTGTAGTTGATGTGCATCTTTGCAAAGTCTTTTTAATCTAATGAATTGGCTTTTAAGGATGCCAGGAAAAACATACCTAGGGTGCATACTGTCAAAAGATAAAAGTGTATTCCTCCATGTAGGTTTACGATAAATAGTTGAAGTTATGGTACCATCATCATTAATACTTAATGTAACATCTAAGAAATTAATAGATTTATTGGAGCATTCCATGGTGAAGCGTAAAAACGTGGAAGTGCTCTCAAGGTAATTCCACATTTGTATAAAGTCTGACTCTGTACCTTTCCATATAATAAAAATATCGTCCACAAAACGTTTGTAAGTAATTATCTGAGTGAACAGGCGGTGGGTGAACAGATGAGTACGTTCCCAGGCCAAAACAACCAGGTTGGAGTAGGTGTTTGCACATGGCGTACCCATCGCCACCCCCCATTTCTGCAAATAGTATTCATTTAAAAACATAAAAACATTATTGTTTAGTATAACATCCAATAATTGGCATACCAGTAGCTGTTTGTCATTGGAAAAAGAGTTATGAAACTGTAAAATATCTCTTATAGCCTCAATGCCCAAATCATTGGGAATTGAGGTGAATAGGTTCTTTACATCTAAAGTAATTAGGATATAATTATTGTGTTGGATATCCAGTTGTATTTCTGACAAACACGCTAGTAGGTGATAGGTGTCTTTTAAAATGGTATCAAAGGAATCCACCACTGGTCTAAGTAAAAACTCTACAAGACAAGAAGCATGTGCTGTAATCCAGCGGTCGCCTGATACTATGGGTCGTAGTGGGATGGGAAAGGTATTTTTGTGGATTTTCGGAAGTCCTTTGATAATGGGTATGGTGGGGTAATCAATCAAAAGAAAGCCATACATATCTTCATTAATTTGCCTGCAGATGAGCAGGTCATAGAATATATCTTGTACACTTCTAATGATAGTCATCACTCTGCATAAATCAATTTTAGTGTAAGTCAAATCATCAGTGAGCATTATGCACATGTTAGTATTATAGTCAGCCCTATTCAGTGCCACAATACCTCCTCCCTTATCAGCAGGTTTAATGGAGATTTTATCAATCTGTTTTAAATGTTTTAAGGAATTAAATTCATCTAGATTTAGGTTAAAATATGTGGGTTTCACTTTGGTGGAAAATAATTCATAGAAATCTTGCTCACAAATATGCAAAAAACATTCGACACATTGGGGTAGCTGAGGTATAAAAGTACTTTTTCTTTTAAAAACAGTGGATGTATCATGAGTGTTTGAAGCAGATTTATCTTTAAAGAAAACTTTTAAAGCTACCCGTCTACAAAACATTCTTAAAGTAATTAAAACATTAGTGAGTGTGTCCGAACAGGCTGGAATAAAATTCAAGCCACGGTTCAAAAGAGAAATTTCAGCATCAGAAAAACTATAGTCGGAATAATTATACAATAGACCAGTCACTTTTTCGTTATTCGTCCGGTGGATTGGAAGCTGTCCACAGATAGCTTCCTTTTCCTTGGGCCTCGACTCGTAGACCGTCCTCTGTTCTGAAACCTTTGCTTTACTGGGTATGGTAAAGAGTTTTTTGACGAGGAATCCAAAGGAACCACAACACTGGAATCTTTTGGTCTGGCTCCTGGATTAATAATAGTTTTTGTCAAGGCTAATTGGTTCGGAGGGGGCGTGTCAGTCAAATTAGGAGCAACAACACTAGTATTAGCTCCCTCCAAACTAGTAGTATGCAGATTAGCATTTGTTGGCAACAAAGTATCACTGATATTATCTGCAGCGGAAGTTTCTTCTGCAGAAACAAAGTGTTGAATGTTTTTTATGTTGCCACGAGAGCCAACAATGTCATTATGCGTAGCATTATTGTTTCTAGGCCAAACAAATACCTGCCTTAATTTAAAGTCCTGAAAGTCTCTTTGCAGTTTACGCATCTTTGTTGCCTTCAGTCTTTCGCTGAAGGCATTAACTTGTAAACATATATTACGTAATCTGCGGGTACAATAGTCCGCTTTAAAACGGCTACTAAGTTCTTTAAAGTTGACATCTACTTTATCTCTTAACTCTAATTCTAAAGGAGAAGAGTAATCAAGAAGTAGCCTAATACTTTAACATTTGACAGTCCTTCTAAATAATTCTTATTACTTCTTAACCACATCTTCCTTTCATTTCCACCCTATTTTTACACTCTAATTTTATCCCACCCCATAGCTACATTTTCAGAAGAAATGTATGTCTTCTCTAATAGCACCTAAATAATTTCCACTACCCACTCCTTAAATTCCTCTCCTTTCAACAGATATATGAGAAAGTGGACTGTCTCATTTTTATTTCATTAGCCTGTGTTTTTATTTTAGTTATTATTGGTGCACGATCTGAAATAGTTACTGGATACATATCAAGACCTTCAATTAAATGAACATGTTCCTGTGAAATGTAAATTCTGTCTAGCCTAGTTTTTGTACTTTTGGGAATAACATGTAAATTCACTCCAAACTCCAGTACTGAATTCACATCTTCCAAGCCAAATATTTTCATAGATTTCTTCAAAAATCTGCCCTCCTTTGTTATATTTTCCCTTCTGGGCCCCCAACACACATCTTCACTGTTGTGGATCAACTCCAGTCCCCACCTATAAGTAATATTCCTTGCTGAAAGCTGACCATTTCTTCCAGAATTTTCTTAAGCTCTATTATAGCACTTTTCAGTGGAATATAAATACATGCCAGTATAATCCTCCTCCATTGCCAGTAGCCCCTTAATACCAGAAATCTACCTTTATCTTTTTTATTCTCTTCTATCACTATTGGAGCTCCTTTTGCAATTAATATAAGTACTCCTCTTTTCCTTTGCCCCAGGTATTCCACTAAATAACCACCCTGAAAATCTTTATCAAATTCATATGTTCAGTTCTTTCCAAGTATGTCTCCTGTAGCACAGCTATTTGCACTCTACATTTTTAATACAGTCCACTACTCTTTCTTGTTTGTATTCATCTGTGAGACCACTAACATTTAAAGACATTAGAGAAAACATAATTTTCTTGAAATGTTATTATTCCAACCTTTTATGTATAGCAGCTTTTTTATTAAATGTCTAGTTCCAATTTTTGTGTTACATGCATATACTGTTTGACAGGTTAATATCTTATACAGCTGTTTGTTGTCATCTCCATTTGCACCTATGTCACATCTTACAAAACTTTTTGTTTTATTGAAACTCCTCAAAAACACACACACATACCCCAATACCCCCCACAACTTACTGACTAAATAATAACACACCAAACTACGTAAATCTTCAAATATTGAAGTTTTACCCTCTTAATTGTAAGAAATGTTCCAAACTGACTGCCACACACACACACACACACACACACTGACTACAGATAACCTAATAGAAAGGTTATCCATGCTAAGATGCATGGCACAGCCTGTGGTTCTACGAAGTCCTGTCAGGCTTTGTCTTATCTTTATAGTGCTCTCAGCTGGGAAAACAGTTTCTCCAAGCCATTTCTCTTTATCAGATTGTCTCCCACAGACATGAAAACCACACGCAAAACTGCCAAGCATATGGTTATTTACTAGAAGAAAAGCCTTATAATATTCAATATTCTTTTTCATTGAATTGTTTTCTCTCAAATCTTGTTACTAGATTAAGCTAAGGGCCTTACCCTAGTTGCTCCCCTATGCAGGACTGAGAAAAAGCACATTCATGTTTTCTTTTGTCATGTACTTTTAACCAGATTTTTCTTCTTCTTCTTGCAGTGCCTACATTTCTTAAAACTGAACAAGGAGAAAGAAGACAGGAGAAAGAAAAAAAACTGGAGCACCCATTTAAAAATAACTGAAAAACTTTATAGCACGCAAAGAAAACTGTGCACTATTAAAACAATACCATTAAGCAAAAAAATTAACTTTTTCCCTCCTCTCCCCCTCTCCTGAGCATTTTTCCGAACATTAATGATATGAAGTAGGGTATATGCTTTAGAGTCCCCCAATATTTCCAGATATTTTCTTGTTCTATCATGTTTCATAAATATAAATATTGCTTTGTAATCCCACATTTATCAATTTCCATGTTACTGGTTTTATTCTCCAAACATTAATGAGATGAAGTAGGGCATATGCTTCAGAGTCCCCTAAAATTTTAACAAAGTCCAAGAAAGTCCAATATTTCCAGATTTTCTTGTTCTGACATGCTTCACAAATATAATTATTGCTTTGCAATCCCACAGATTTTATTCCTGTTCATCTTCATCTCCCAAATTCTATCTCTACTTCATTTCCATCTTACTCTCAATTCTTCTAGTCGACTCTTGTGCTTTTTTCATTTTCTCAAGCATTTTCTGTTGAAAAAATTGGGAAAGGTTTAACTGGTGCAGTCTCTCTGTGGTCTTTATTACCAGAAGAATAAAAAGCAGAATCTCCTTCTGTTTCAAAGCTCACTTTTTGTTGGACAAACTTTTGTATTTCTTCCTTAGCATGTACTTCATCAAAAAATTATTTTGTCCCTCCGGGGAGATATATTTTGAAGATAGCTGGGTATGGCAGTGTGAATCTTATGCCTGTTTCTCAACATTCCCTTAATAATGGAGTAAATGTATTCCTGTTCTGCCTAGTGTACAATGAGTAGTCATTCTCTACAAACACTCTGCTGTCTCCTAAAAGTACTTTGTCCTTCTGTCACATTCTTGTCAAAATTAACTCCTCCTGCTATTAACATTGCATCTTTTCTGTTAACGGTCTAGATTGCTTTTTCATAGCCAGGTTTGGGGCATACACACAATGTGCCCTTTCAATTAATTCCTGTTGTGGAATACCAGTCCAGTTGCTTATTTGTGCTTTCATAAAATGAATGTAGTCTGTTCCTTCCAGCTTCTCTGGTACAGTAGAAAATCTCAGGTTTTCTCTACGTGCTCTGTCCTCTAACTGTATTATTTTTTAAATATCTCTTCTTGTGCAATCTCATATTCAGCCAGCCTTTTCTTCATTTTGACCTCTGAGTTTTGCAGTTTTATCACCTTATCTGAACATCTATTTAAAAGCTTCTTCCATTTTTCCAGCATTTTATTGTTTGAGTTGATATACTCCATCAGTGTTTCATTTATTTTAATTAGGTCTATATGCAGTTGCCTTATACTTTCCTCTAGGTTACTGGAAATCATGTCTCGAGCTTCCACTGCTTTTTTGCTGAGCAGTGGCAGTACTTTTCTCTGTCAGTGTTTCTTTGTCACCTTTTGTAGCTGATTTTACTTCACATTCTCAATATTTCTTTTTTTTTGGCATCCAAGCAGTGCATTTACTACCCAGTTACTCAAATTTACCCAGCAATTTAGGTCCACTGGCTTTCTCTGCTAAGTTTCTGTTTTTACACTAAGAGAGCAAGAATTAAGTTGTACTTAATATGCAACCATCTTGGAAGTCCTTTGTTGGTGAGTCTTGATAGAGTCAAATCATTCTACAGAGTAAGCTGGGATTTTATGAGTAGGACAATGGAAGCATTTGCATTCTCTTATAAAATTATAAGGTTGATTAGGAGGATATATGAGGGATCACAGGCAAAAATTAAAGTGGAAGGTTACTCTCTGATAAGTTCTGCTTGATCAGAGGAACAAGGCAGGGATTTCATATTTTCCCTTTGCTATTTCTGTTATATTTAGAACCACTGGCAAAGAAAATAATGGACTCAGAAATTAAAGGATATAACTCTTTATGGTAATCAAAAAACATTGGCTTTATTTGCAGATGATATTATTTCATACCTGATAAAACCAGAAAAGGACATTTCAGTGTTGTGGAACATTCTGTGACAATTCCAAGCCTTTACAGGATACAACATTAATGAAGATAAAACAAAGGCAATAACCCACAGATGAACTGGTTCAGCAATACTTACATTTATGAGGACATGATAAAATAAAGTACTTAGTAGTATGGACTAAAAGGGATTCTGTTGTGGTAGCAAAGGATACTTGGAAGACACTAATCAAAATGCAGATCTTTATTGAGAATAACAATATCCATAAAGAATATTATATTTATAAAGTATCAGAAGAAGATTCTGCCGATAGGGATGATTGCAATTAGGGGAGCAGAGAACAGGCAAAAATGGTGCAATTTACTGCAGAAACCATGATATTGGGAGCTAATAACTAGACAGGGAAAGGTAAGAGGATAAGAAGAGGCTAAGAATTCATTTGGACTGGAGACTACAGATTGCCTTCCTGATTAAAGATTGGATTGATATCAGAGTATAGGCAAAGAAAAAGAAATAGGGGTATACTAAGTGAAAGACCAGCACTGGCAGAGTTTTTAGTAGAATCTAGAACAGAAGCTGCTGTTAAAAAAGAGATAATTGGTAGGACATATACAATTTGCATGATAACTATAGGAGTTGATCAGTGGAGGTTAGAGACTGGATAAACAATTCCCAAATAAATAATGGAAGGATACATGTATGGCACCCAAATATGCAACAAAGTCTAGAAGATTTAGGAACTCTGCATGCAAGTGTTTGCATAGATATTTCTGTACCCCAAGCAGATTTAAAATAATTTTTCTTCAGGTCAGTTGCAAATGTTGAGGCGTGATGAGGAAGAATGAGGTAATTGGGAGCATATTTTTGGGAGTGTAATGAGTTGGCAGACTTTTAAATATTCCCTGCAGACTACTTTGTCAGAAATATTGGTGAGCAAACTGGTGTAACTACGGAAATTATTTATTTTTTTTGCTGTGATACAAAATTGGAATTGTTTAGACATAGTAAGGCCTTGTTGAGTTTAATTCTGGTGGCTGCCAACAAAGCAATTACTAAAAAATGGAAATCAAAGACTAAACAGTTGGTACTAGAAGTAGTGAATATAATAACAAAGATAAAATAACTGGAAGTGAGATCTTTAGAAAAGGGTAGGAGAAAATTACACACAAAAAAACGAGAACTGTGGAAAAAACACATACAGAATATTGCTTTGGAGGAGGAATGAGTTTTAATGGAAGGCAGGAATTGAATCAGCTATGTAAAGGCTGACTGACAATGACTGTATATAGATTATAAGTGATTTATAATGTTTGCAACTGAGAATATGTCAACTTTGGTTTGTTTTCATTTATATAATGTACGCTTGCCTATGTCATAAGTGATAATTCATAAATATGTTTCTTGTTTAAAAAAGTCATATAATTTAGTGAATACTTTAGAAAGTGATATAGAAATCATCCTTTAAAATACTACTACTCAACCATTTTGCTTTATATTTTATGTTAGTCTTGAAGTCCATTGTATTCCAAATTATAATACCCAGATCTTTTGTTTCATTAACTTCCAAGAACTAGAAGTTGTCAAGCATGATCTGTGTGATAACTGGCCCTCTTCCAATATCAAACTGGAACACAGCTGAAATTTGGATGCACTTATTTTACAGTCATCAAAATACTTAGATAACAATAAGAAGTAACTGTTGGCAAAAATGTTGGCATCATACAGATTTTAAAAATGATCCTTGCGGGACTGTGCAATAGAAGACTATAACAGCTGATCAAGAATTGGAAATCTTTGATTTTTTTTTTATGCTCAGGATTTGCACTCGTCTATTCTTCAGTCATTTAATTATCAAATTTGTAACACATGACTTATGTAATTTTAAGATGGTTATAATACTGTGAAAAGTTATGGAGTCAAAGCTTCATACAAATCCAGCTATATTGTAACACTGGAATACCAACATCTAGACCCTAGCTTATATTAAAAAAAAAAAACTACTTTTAGAATAGTAATAGGGAAAGGTGTTCTACTATCCCGACTACAATATGATCTTCCATTAATAGCACACAACCATCAATAATATAATCTTCAGATATGTTACTCCCCTCTCCCTTTGTTCAAAAGAAGACAAACATTGAAAAATGCTACAAAAAGCAAAATGTCTACCAGTTGAACAAGAAACTGACCTTCTTCTATACTCAACTATTCAAGCTTTTAAATAACCATATATCCAAACTGGTAACAGATCCCCTACACTACAACTTCTGAAATCTTGACCAATGAGCACCTTCACTGTGACCACCTAACACAAAGTGTACAGACCAGTGCTTTTCCACACTAGGTTCTAATGTCTGTGAATCTATCCATCCACATCTCAAAGAAACATTCTCTTCCCAACTTCTGGGCACAATTTAAAGCCTTTCTCCAGAAAACAGCATAACCCAAACTCAGCCACACTTGTAACTCACACACCACCACCACATCTCTCTACTGCACCCCTCTGATTGCTATTATTTCTGCAACTCATATATTTATTTATGTATATATTGTTACATACCCTACTGCCTGTGCCCATATGTGTATAATTTTACATATATGTTGCTGTATAATATGAAACTCTATTTTTAAAACTTGTTACACCTTGCCATCTTTGTATAATTGGATTATTGTCTGAATGTTTTCTTTCTTTGGCTGAGACTGAAATTGGTCATTTCTACCCTGGTCAACAAATCCAAATTTAAATAAATAAGTAAAAGACTTATTAAAGATAACCTAGTTTCTATCAAGTTTTGTTCTGAAAAATCTCATGTCTGTACAGGCATAATCTTTCTGTGGTAACAATTGATAATGTAATGCTTAAGAACTACACATGTTAAAAAAGATGAGTCTGTAATTATTTACACTTGCTTGTATGACCTTCTACAATCCTTTGGTATGGTTTCAGTAAAGAGGAATGAATTGCCCATGTTATTGATGTAGAAGGGAATTCTTGATATTAATAAGAAAAATATTTTAATAAGATGCAGAATTATGTAGCAAGTCTTCTATACCATTTACTTCGTGATAACAGAAGCAGAGGAGCAAAAATATCAAAGAAAGTTCGAAGATATAAACATGAGAGATTATCAATCAACAGATACAAAGTGACATCACAAAGCAGTGATTACAAACTCAAAATGCAAAAATCAAAACTCACTGCATCACTTTTAATGTGTTTTGCAGAAGCCCATCACCCCACTTGTACCATCCGAAGGGAAGATCAGTGCTCCTTATACCCTTGTTAATGCTAAAACTGCTGTAGGTGGCAGTAAGGTGAATTCTCTGAGATACCATAATCAGACATATACATCATCAGTTCTAGTTCTGTGACTTTACTTTTGAGTGTTGCTCAGAACTGTTTCATATTTCAGAAAGGTACCTGTTGAGTGTTTATCATATTTATGAAAGTTTTTTGTGTTCATACTGAGATCATGAATTCCTAATAGCTTACTTTAATTCCTATGATACTTTACTTTCAGTGGTCTTATTTAAGTCTATAAGATATTTCCTGTAGATCAGGATATATCTACATTTAAGAAAAAGAATAACTCAAATGATTTCATACTTGCTTTGTTAATTTTGTCATTAACAAAGTCAAATATACAGTCTCCAAAATGTCAAAACTTGCTCAGAGTTTGTCCCAATGTGTGAAAGTCAAGTCTTTACTTACATCATCAAATACTACAGTACTTTGTGCAATGTAATTACCACCTAACAGTTATTGAAAGATGTTATTTCAAAAGAAACTGCACGATGACCTCAATTAGCCAGTTGGTACAATTTGTTGTGGATCAAGTTTCTAGCATTATCAAATACTGAGCATTAGGCCATTCTAGTAAGAAAACTGATTAAATTTCATATTTTGTTACAAGTAATATCCAAGAACTCCAAACCATAAGCTTAATGGCTTGTATGTTTTATTCATTCTACAATGGGATAAGATATAATAAAAGCATAGTATGTGCCTGTGACAACATTCTGATAAGGTATGAGGAAAAGCCAGTTGTTCTTCCATATTCATATAGGGAGCTCTATAACCTAATGTCACCCGCAATTTATTATTTTGATGGACACTATCAAGCTTAGCAGTTATTACTTCATAGCTCTTTGCAAATAACTAATCTTGATCTATTTTATGCATGCACTCTAAAATACCCACTCCTGCCCGTCATCCAAAAGCCAAAATATTTATAGCTATAAACAAGTTAGTATGGCAACAAGCTTACAGTCATTACATTTAACCAATATTTTTGACTGGGTCAAGACTGAGTGCACTAGTAAAACACCCTTTCAGAGAATTATCAGATCTGTTAATAGTATTGTTTGAATGCTTTGAGATGGTGATATCACTAGAAAAATGCCTAGAGACATTTATTCTATTTTAAGGCATTTCTCATTTGTAACTGTTGCTTATCTGAATGAATGCTAGAAAGCTTATTTATAATTAGTACAATTTTTAAGTATACTTTGAGAATTGCACTGAGGACTGGGGTCAAATATTGCTATGCATGACTGCTTGACTGAGTTTACAGGCACATTCTTCAAGAAATTTATCCGAGCATGGAAGTTAGGAATTCAATAATTCATGCTTGAGGTGTTTCACAAATTAACTGTTTAAATAATAGCATGGAGTCTGACAATATTATTGCAGATACTATGACGTTTTCTTTATGCAGTAATTGACTTTGATGTCAGCTTGAGCATGGACTATCCCCCCCCCCCCCCCCCCAATAAATGAAAACTGACAAACTTGCATCTTTGGCAAGGACTTCTACCTATGTCAGATAAAATAAGTTCTTATACTGACTGTGGACTATCAGGGATGCAAGATACCCTGGGTAAATCTTGAAACAATATTGTTGTGAGCACGGTGGCAGAAAGAGGGAGAAACAATACAAAAAAAATGCACTGATGAATTCATGTAAAGAAATATTATGTTGATTCAATAAAACATGTTATACCACACATCTGTGTTCCAGTGTCTGTGTAAAGAAATACTAGCAATTTCTGTTAGACTCAAACAAATTCAGTGCTACTTAAAAAACATACTTAGATTGTAACTGATTTTACTACATGCAGAGTATGCAACAAGAAAGTAAAGTGTACCTTATATAACAAAGTAGTTTTGTGTATAACAAAATCATCTGTCTAACCAGTGTAGTGGAAATGTGTTTTAAATTCCATCATTACTTAAAAAATAACTTAATAATACCTTTGAGGGTCAGAGTTGCATGTCCCGTGATACAGGGTACAGCTAGTTTATCAAAGAATGCATGGTGTGCTCATTACTGCTTACAGTTCTGTAACCTCAAACTGAATTCTTTGCAACAACTGCAGCCATATTACTTTTCTATCTCTGCTTCAGACAGCAGAAAGGCTAGAAAGCCTCTGTTTGTGATGGTACAAACCTACAGACCAAGGACTAATGTGCAGTGACACCTTATGTTGTAATGCAGCTATTCTAATATCACCAAACACATATTTTATACAAGGCTATTTGTTTAAGATCGCATATAAGTAATGTTTATTTGTGATTTGCATAGTACAGCTGAAATGTGAGTTTCCTGATTCTTTTAATAACTGCACACCCTAGCATATGTACTCTGCAACTCATTAGATGCAAATGCAGTCTTTCTGCAGGGGCAAATGTGGCATTGTATATTGTTTTACTAAAGATTCACTTCTAGACTGCATCACACATTTGTTATTTCAGATAACGCTCATCTGAGAAAAACTGTTCAAAATGTTAAGAATATTTGATGTAAAAAATAAAATGTCAGTTCTTAGAAAAATTACGAAGTTAAAATTAAGTGATATCATTATAATAATCAGAAAATCTTAATATAACCTGTAACAATTGTGCATAAAAGGTGAAAGGCTCAGATGGCTAGTTAAGTGTTCTTTTAAACTAACAGTATGGCAATTCTGGAATAATGTTTCCTTATTTGCAAACAGAAAAATAGAGTTGCTGTTGGTTATTATAGCAATAGCCCATGGCTGGGTGTGGGTAATGCCGGATTTACTCATGGTTGTTGTGGTTTGGTCAAGAGGGCTTCGCCCTCGTGACCAAACAAAGCCAACCGTGAGTAAATACAGCATTACCCACACCCAGCCATGGGTTATTGGTATTATACAATGACATTATTTAAGAAAAAAGTTACTTACATTTATTAAATAATGTCCTTGTATAATGGTGCCGTAATGCTCTTCCATGTTTTTCCCCAGTATCATAGGGCTTTCTTGATGTACTGCACATGCGTATGAGATTTACATTCCCATGCTCACACAGTATATCACTGTTGAGGAAAGGAAGCAATGCAGAAAGAAAGATCTTAGTTGCAGATGAATTTGAAATCTGGAACTGTTCAGACTTAAGTGAGAGCGAGGGTATAGAAAATTCAAGGATAATCAGTTATGCTTCATTAGTTTTGCATAACATATGTAATTATCCTTGTATTTTCTTTGTCCGATCTCTCTCGTACTTCTGAAGTGTCCGGATATGTAAAAAAAAAAAAAGACAGAAGAAAGCTGGAATCTCTGTTGCAAATATTAATAAAAGAAAGTCCGGGTTTACAATGGTCATATTGGTTGGGCTGACCAATCAGCATGCATGTTTTTGAATGTTAATGGACAGTCATTATTTAATAGGAAAAAAAAGTAATCGTCTGCCTTTTTTATAATGTCAGAGTGTTATTTCTTAACATTATTATTTCCATGATGCCAGCATATGCATTATGAGAATCTGCTACAAAGGCCAGAGCATATAAATATGCTCTTTCATTTCTGAGTTACATGATATACGTATAAAGTACATCAAGCTGAATACAATTTCTCTGAGTAAGAGTTTCAGAAATGTGCAACCTTGAAACATTAGCTAAAAAAAGTTACCTGGGATATGTAGGCATACAGACAAACATTCTAGTTTTTGCCAGGCCAGACCTCCCCAGCACACCTGCAACATACATACACGTATGCATACATGCACTGGCATGTTGGCTCTCATGTGAACAGTGCAGTTAGACTAACTGAATACTGAGCAATATTCCTACAACCACCTGAATAAAATGCAAATGAAAATAGCCTGAATAAAATGCAAATGAAAATAGGCAAACAGGTGAAAGTGTTTTGACAAAGGATGCAAAAGTCATTTAGGCTACTTAATTAAAATGAAGCTATCTATTAAATTAAACCTTCAGGGTTAGTACAACTGATTACAGTCTCCTTTACAATGGACACCAAAATGCAGAGCTACAGAAACCTGTCAAGCAGGTTTGCTTACCTATTTGCTCTTCACCTAGTATTTCCTCTTCTACTGATGGCAGCTCTCTATCTTCTTCAGCATGTTTCAGTCTTTTTATTACAACTGGATGGTTAGTCTTTATTCTCTGGCTGTATTGTCTAGCCAAGTTCAAAACCTTATTTTTCAGCTCAGGCACATCCTTAAATAGCTCTCTGTCAACAGTGTGGTGGGATAACTTGTTTGTTGGCCTAAAAGTTTTTGAAAGCTCTTCATCATGAGTGACAAACACATCAGTAGAAGACTGGCTGTGAGATGACCTCTCTGGGGAAGACATAAAGGAGTCTTCACTTAAGCTGTGCAAGTTACTTTCCTCAGTATTCAGGAGTGGTTTATCAGAATCTGGAATGTCGACAGAGTTGTGACTGTTAATAGGAAACAAAGTTGAACTATCTTTGTTGTAAGTAGAATTACACAAATATTCCCCATTTTGTGTAGTGTGGCTATCATGATTTTCATCTCTCAAGACTCCTTTCATATCTTGCTCCATTTTACTCCAAATATTAATCATCTCAGAAGAACATTTAAATTCTTCATCAGTTTGAAGGGTTTTAGGAGCACTGGCAGTTTCTATAGTATTATTTTTAGTTTCCTCTGGATTATTAGCCTTATGGCTATTTTGAAATGTAGGACTAAATTCACAAGTGGGACAATCAGCATCCTTAGCAGAGATCCAAGATGGAGAGTCCCAGGTGGTGTTTGTGTTTTCAGTATTACCAATACTCAAAGGATACACTATTCCAGCTGAATCTGCAGAAGTGCTACCTTGTTTGCTTGAACCGTCTTCAGGACTTGACTCAGGACCATTGCTGAATTGAAACACAGAGCTCCTTACTAGTCCAGAAGGAATATAGGATAGACTTTCTCTCCTCTTGATGCTGAAGGTAGCATTTTCATGTTCTGCATGCTCATAGTAATTTTTAATTTTATTGATAAGAAGTCTTTCCTGCTTTGACAAGGCTGACTCTTTCTTACTTGTTTTCTCAGGATTTTCTAGGTTATCTGCATCAAAGAAAACCGCATCAGGAACTGATTCACTACCATTCTGGGTGTTAGCAGTCTCAAAATGTGGAGCCTCCTCTGCAGCTGAATCACTTTGACCTTCAGACATGGTGCTGCACCTCACCTTTTCGGAGTTTTTGGATCTGAGGAAACTGCTGTTACTACTTCTTAACAAAAGAGTGGGGGAGCCTGTAGATTCAGAATCTTCCAGTGCCAAACTGCTTCTACTAGAGATACTTGTAATGAATTTCTCAACAATGGCACCAGCTTGATCCATGATAGATGATGTTATTAAGCGCTCTGTTTCATGCGTACACATTTCTTCCTCTTCCTCATCTTCTGAAAACTCTTCATTGTTAAGTGACTTGAATTCATCTGTCTGTTCAGTCTGTAAGCAGTCTGGATTTGATGTGGTCATCATATCAAGTGTGTATCTTTCGTCCTCTGTAGTCAGATTTTCTTCCACTGCCTCTGGTTCTGGCATTGTTGTATTTGTTGATTCACTGTTTGATAGAATCTCAGTAAGGTGCATGTTACTTCCAGACTCCTCTTCCATATTAAGAACAACTTCTTCAACATGTGTGCCAGCTGTGTCCTACAGGGAAATGAGAAATTATAATAATGTCACTTCAAGATATATGCAGGTTACAAGGAGTGAAGTATGAAGAATCGCAATGACATCTTACGAAAGTAAATCCTAATTTGTAAATGAAAAAACAGTCAATCTACTCTTAAATACAGTCACATATCTGACATGTTTTATAGACCAAAACTGACTACATTTACTCAAAGTTCATTTCACTTACTGTACACATTGTACAGAAAATGGCAATTTGTACCAAGTCAGACAGTTCAATAAGACATGTATTAAGACACAGGTGCTCATCTCCTATATGTATGTATCTACAAAGTCTCTGGAAGGCAAAAGAAAATGGTTATGGGTCACTGTTGCAGTACTAGGCGGAAGCAAACTCCCTTGTTAGACAATGTCTGATACTGAGGCAAAGTTGTAGCTGGATGCAGCTGAGGCCTGTTTGTTAAAGAGAATGACTAATAATATACACACGCAAGCACAGTTTTCTTTCATGTAGCTAAGACAGTGTTCCAGCTTGCGAGATGATAATCTTGTTCCACTGAGATGTACAATTGCAAAGATTACATTTTATCACCATCTGTATTACTCAAAGTCTTATCAAAAAGTATAGCTTAAAACCAAAGTAAAAGTTAATGAACCATGAAATGTCCTAGACGTTTATGGCTAAAAATAAGAATGTGAATTGTGTGCCAATGGAAATATGCAAGACTCATGATATCTGTTGCTTAAAGTTAAATCCAGGGGCCAGATTCCAAATTACTTGCTATCAACGTAAATGACTTACTCTTCTGTAAGACCTAACTTTGAAGCAGATTTACACTTGTCATTTACATCGAGAGCCGTTCTTTTGGAATTTGGCTCCAGATATATACAGGAAAAACAGCCTGGGTTTCCCTTGAGTACTAACTAAAAAAAACCAGGGTGTTTGTCTTCTGGTTCTCCTGATAAGATAAATGTATTTTGTTAAACTGCACACATATTTGTGTAATCAATACAACTCATGAGATGAGTAAAACTCACATCAGTTGACTTTTTAATTGCTAGTCGGCTAAATACAAAATTCTGTCACTGATACTGCCTCTTAGCATTGTTATAAGAAATGTTATTGTGTTATAACAGTGTCCCTGTATTCACTCCTGTATAAAATCATTCTTTTTCTTTATCTTAAATGTGTAACTAGGGGAAAAAAGGAACAGAAAGGAACAGTTGAAATATTGTTTCAGATAAAGTGTACAACTGTGAACAAAATAGAAATTAAGAGACTGATAAACTTCATTAGATTCTCAGCATTCACTGTGCATGGGTCACATGTGTCAAGACAGGGGAGTTATGTATTTTCACTTTATAGATTTCAACTATCTTTTTACTTTTTTAACACTTTCTGAAGCTTGCCACAGTGTTACAATAAAATATTATTCATGTCATTGTAGTAAACTCCAAACTACTACTGCTTTACTCACACAAAAACTGATACCAGGAAAATGTAAATGTAGGCTGATATAACATAGGCAGAACCATAGCTGTCTCGCCTACTGCCTGTTACCACCTGGCTCCCCTCCGCTGACATTTCTGGCTAGTGCTCCTCACCTCTGCAGCAAGCCAAGTCCCTTCTGTGATCCTGAACTCTAAGATCCTCCTTTGCCCAATACTAGTGATACTTCTGAACAAAGGCAATAGTGCTGTACTATGAAATTTCAGTTAAAATGGTTTAATGGTCGATTTAGTATCTATGACTAAACTGACAGACTATTTTTTAACAGATTTAAATATTTAAGTGATTAATGCAGATCTGATGCAGCAACTGATAAATATGCGAAGTAACTTACATTAGCTCTTATAACTACATTTTTAAAGGGAAAATATCTTGTAGGAATACTGACTTGTGTGCTGGGTCAGACAGCAATATGTAGTTCATATTTAAGTTATGTAATGTCTACATCATCATCTACTTTAATATAGTAACTAGCATGTAAAGTGTTGCATATTTGGTGTAAAATAACAGAAATACGCATTGCAAGACAAAGCTTGTTGTAATAAATTAGTATTTTGTAATTACATAAAATAAAAAAGAACATTTTACTGTACAGCTGTGCATTTTTTATGCTATATTACCACAGTAAAATTACAAAGCCTGCTTGAGTCATCAGAGTTCCTTCAACAGCAGGAAGGATGAGTGCTAAAGTCAGCACGGTGATAGGTGACTCTATAGTCAGGCACACTGACCCTACTCACCATGCTAAACAAGAAGGTTACTGTCAGCTGCCTGTCAGGTGCCAGGATCTGCCACATAACCCACACACTCAGGTCACTCCACACAAGTACAAATATGACTCTGTCATTGTCCATGTTGGTGTCAACAACCTGAGCTGTACCTCCCTGTACTATATAAAAAGAAAAATGAAGAGCTCTCCGATCTTGTAGCCCCCTAGCATTCTGCCATCGCCCAGAATGATACCACAGTACAAACACAAAATGACTGACTTCAACAATTAGCTAAGCTTCTGGTGTCATTCTAAGGGGATCCAGTATCTGCCTGCCTTGGACGAAATGGTCGACAGACCATGATGCTTTGCCAGAGATGGCCTGTACCTGTCACCCCTGGGATTCCGGATACTGGCTAAGGCTCTTGCCACTCCTATAGTGCCTTTTTTAAGCAAGGTTCAAATGACAAATTCACCACCATAACAAGAACGGGCAAGCAAAAATGAGGGTAATGCTACTCAATGCTAGAAGCCTAAATATCAAAATACACTCACTCGAGGCACTCCTTAAAATGGAGAACATCGACATCTGTGCAGTGGCTGAGACCTGGTTCAAGGCTCCAGAGAGCACTCCTCCACTACCAGGCTATAACTCATACCACACTTTTCGGCCATGTAACCTGGACCGGAACACCAAAGGCGGAGGTGTGCCCATATTCATTAAGGATATCCACACCTCCAAGCTAGTTGCTCAGCATAATGCATCCGAGGTTATCCATGTGCAACTAACTCTGGGCAAAACTGCAGTCCAAATTGTAGCTTGCTACAGATCCTCCACCATGCCCTAGGACTCCCATTCCTCTTTTCTTGATATACTGGAAAATATTAGGGTTCAACCAAACACCCTAATAATGGGTGATTTCAACTACCTCACCATTAACTGGGAAAACTTCTCATGTACCAACTCCTTCACTCAACGCTTTCTGGAATTCATAAATTCTAATGCCCTGGATCAACTTATCCACACCCCCACCAGGGGCAACAATATCCTAGACCTAGTCATTACCAACATGAGTGACAAGTTCCACACCTGAAGTCAACTCCTCATTGGTCCGATCCGACCATAAGCTAATCACCCTAGATATCCACATCCCACCCCCCATTAAGGAAACCATGGTAAAGAATTTCTCCAAAGCCAACTTCATGCTTCTAAAGACAGAAGTGGCAAACTTCATGACACCCATGCAGATGGACAGTACAGTTACAACTGCTGAATCTTACACAAATGCACTCTATAAGCACTTACACGAGTGCATGGATCGTGCTATCCCAAAGAGAACCAAGACGCTATCCTCCAAAAAAAGGAAGCCAATCTGGTGGTCCCCTGCCATAAACAAACTGTACAACAGAAGGAAAAAACTGTTGCAAAAGAGAGTACAATCCCATGAGTGGAGGAGCTCCCTGGTCAGCCTCAGTAAGAAACTGACAACCCTTATAAGATCCTCCAAAGCTAGCTATGAAAACAAAATTGCCACTGATTCTAAGGACAACCACAAAGCATTCTATAGCTATGTCAAGAATCTCAATGGCAACATCCAGATCCGCTCTGAGTTACAGCACAATGGCATGAACATTACAGAACCAACTGATATTGCCAACATCCTGGCAGATAGGTTCAGTGCTAACTTTACCCCCCCTATGCCCTAAAGGGCCCATATCAATACAGGAAGAATGCAGAGTCCCTGTAATCGCAACTACGCAGGTAAAAGCTGCACTCTCTAAAGCCAAAAACACAGCATCCATGGGACCGGACAACATCCCATGCTGCGTTTTACATGAATTTCAGAACGAACTGGCTCCCCACCTAAGCACCATGTTCAGTCATAGCCGCACATCAGGCTTTGTGCCCACTGAATGGTGCACTGCGACAGTTATCCCACTCCACAGAAGGGGAGCCACCACTGATCCCGGGACCTATCGCCTTATTAGTCTGACATCATAAACAAAGACATTGGCACTTCCAAACTCTGGACCCCACCCAGTTTGGGTTTGTGAAAGGCAGATCATGTCTCCTGAGACTGATCAAATTCTTTGAGGCAGTCACCGAAGCCATAGACGAGGGTAAGGTGATTCACACAGCCTATCTTGACCTCCCCAAGGCTTTTGACACCATCCCCCATTCTGGAATTATAGCTAAACTCACTAAACTAGGTATAAATCCCTATGTCACAAGATGGGTTGCCAACTGGATTACTGACAGAACCCACACTGTAAAAGTTGCAGACTCCAAATCTGACTTCAAACCAGTGACAAGTGGAGTACCACAGGGTTCAGTCCTGGGACCTCTCCTGTTTGGTATCTACTTGTCTGAAGTACAGGCTAACACAGAAGGCCTCTGGGTAATGAAGTTCGCAGATGACTGCAAACTAGGAGCCATAGTTGAGCCCCCAAATGATGTGGACATCCTACAGAAGGGCCTCACTGAGACAGATGCCTGGTGTCAGAGCCATGGCCTCAAGCTCAATGCCAAAAAGTGCATTGTCATCCTCTTTGGTAAAAACTCTGTACCCATGAACTACCACATAAACGGCAGTCTACTTAATGCCGAATGTGTGATAAGAGACCTTGGGACCCAAGTGGACAGTAGTCTCTTATTTGATAATCACATCGCCACAGTAGTCAGGAAGTCCTTCTATGTGGAACACCTCATCACAAAAGGGTTCTCATCCAGGAAAAAAGAGGTCATTGTTCCCCTCTACTCGACACTCATTAGACCCATTATAGAGTACAATGCCCCTTTTGGAATGTACCACAGAAGACATCTGCGGCAGCTGGAAAGTCCACAGAACTACCTCACAAAGAGGATTACTGGTCTCAAACAGATGCCCTACACTGACCGTCTCAAAAAACTCCAGCTTTACTCTGTATCATATCACCTACAGGTGATCTCTGACTAACATATAAAGCTATGTCAAACCCAGAGTTGTTGGACATGCTTCCCCCTAAAGAAGTCCCAATCTCTCCGAGCTAAATGCTCTAGGGACCTAAACCTTGTCACCACAATAAACAGGACATGCTGGAGGGATAGATTCCTGTCCCAGAGACTTTCCATACTCTGGAACAAGCTACCCATCTATGTTAAGCAAAGTTCCTCATTAGCACTCTTCAAGAAAAATCTTGATGAGTGGATGGGAAATATGAAATATACCCTAGGGATCACTTCTGTGGCTCTGCTCAACAGTGGTACAGGAAAATAACTTTCTTGGGTGGCGTAAGCCAGGGACCCTTGTTGGCTAGGCTTACTTAGGGCCTTGGGCCGATAGCCTAGTACCTACCTAGGAACCTATGATAATGAGAAATTGGCTCTCTGGTTCTCATGTTTCCATGGAGACAATCTGATAACAAGAAACTGGTTATAATCTGGTGCTGGGAAAAAAACAAGAACAACAAAGAGAAACTGGCTAGGAGATAATGTTCTGGAAAGTTTTCAGGGGTTTTCCCAGCTGGCAGAGCTAAAATGATAAGATACAGAAAAAAACTGTTAGCATTTAGTAGAAGCACAAGCTGCATAATGCGTCTTAGTATGGTTAACCTTTCTTTTAGGTTAAGTTAGTGAGTATGGCTGTCACTTTGGGAAATTTGCTCCTATTAGGAGGGAAAAACTTCAATATTTGAATATGTATATTGTTTTGTGTGTTAGTATTAAATTAATAAGTTTTTTGGGGGGGGATTGGGGGTTTGTTAGCTTTTCTGTTTGAGAGCTTTCAATAAAACAAAAAGTTTTGTAAGATGTGACATAGATTCAAATGGATATGACAAGAAACAACAATATAGAAGTTTAACCTGCCAAACAGAGTATGCATGTAACACAAAAGCTGTAACCAGACATTTAAAAAAAAGTTATTATACATAAAAGGTGAGAATAATAACTTTTTAATACAATGATGCTTTCTATAATGTCCTTAAATGTTAATGGTCTCAGATAAATACAAAAAGAGAAAGAATAGTGAACTATATTAAAAATGTAGAGTGCAAATAGCTATGTTACAGGAGACACACTTGGAAAAAAATATACACGTGACTTTGATAAACAAATGTTTTCAGGATGGTTATTCAGTGGGATATCTGGACAAAGGAAAAGTTTCATAGATAATAGTTTCATAGATTAGTACTAAGCTAACTGCCCTTGCGAGCCATTTTAAGCTTAGCCAATTATCCCTTGTGAGATTCAAACCCCACACCTTGTGTTTGTAAGGCAAACACCGTAACCATTAGGCCACCCTCCCAACACCAAAACAAAAAAGAGTAGCTCCAATATAGATAAAAAAGATAATAATGACAGATTTGTAGTGCTAAGGAGTTACTGGCAAGGGAGGAGGATTACACTGGCATGTATTTATATTCCACCTAAAACTGCTATAATGGAGCTTAAGAAAATTCTGGGAGAAATAACAAGTTGTCAGCAAGGAATATTAGTTATAGGTGGGGACTGGAATTTGATTTGCAGCAGTGACAATGTGTCTGCAGAGGGCCCAGAAGGGAAAGTATAACAAAGGAGGGTAGATTTTTGAAGAAATTTATAAAAATATTTGGCATGGAAGATGTGAATTAAGTAATAGGAGTTCAAAGTGAAGTTACATATTACTCCACAAGATATAAAAAAATGGGCTAGGCTAGATAGAATTTACATTTCACAGAAACATGTGCATTTATTGAAGGCCTTGATACGCACTATTTCAGATCATGTGCCAATAATAACTAAAATAAAAACACAGGGTCTTCTTTCGGCTTTTCCCGGTTAGGGGTCGCCACAGCGGAACTCCGGTCCGCTAATGATTGGCAGTAGATTTTTACATACTGGCTTGCCGGGCCTAACGCACAACCTTCAACGAAGGAACGCCCATTCACGCATGTCGCCACATAGAAGACACTCTGAGAATCGAATGGGCAACGTCTAACTGTGAGGCGACAACGCTACCGCAGCAAAACCACCGCAGTACTAAAATAAAAACACAGGGTAATGAATTAAAATGAGACACTGGCACTTTCCGTATCTGTTGAAAAGACAGGAATTTAAGGATTGGGCAGTGGAGGTTATTCATGAGCTATTCAAGAGGATTGAAACTACTTCTAAAATATAGCTAGGGAGTGAAATAAAATTAAGGTGCAGATTAAAAACAGGGTGGAAATAAAAGAAAGGGAGCTATGGTTAAGAAATAACAAAAATTATTTAATATTTAGAGAGACTGACAAATGTTAAAGTATTGCAGAATAGGGGAATCTCACAGAACAAGAAGAGGATCAACTGCAGAATGCTAAGCAGAACATAAGGGATTACCATCAAATCCAGCTTCATACAAGCACATTTCAATTCTAAATCATGACTATAAAGTGTTCATGTCTATAATGGCTAAAAGAATGGAAAAAGTAATGCCAAAATTGATAGATATCGATCAGTATGGTTTTGTGGAGGGGAGGCAAACATTTGACATCATTAACAGAACACTGATGATCCAGAGGGAAGCAGAATGTAAGAAAATACCATTGTTGTTGGGTCTTGATGAAGAGAAAGCATTTGACAGAGTAAGCTGGGACTTTGAGAGCAGAGCAACAGAAGCATTTACGTTTCCTGAAAAAAATATAAGGTTGATTAGGAGGATATATGAGGGAATGGATGTGAAAATTAAAGTGGGTGGGGTCCTCTCTGATCATTTCTGCTTCAGCAGAGGAACTAGGCAGGGTTGTTCTCTTTGTTAATTGCATTATATTTAGAACCACTGGCAAAAAAATAAGGGATTCAGAAATTCAAGGATATAATCGGCATGGTAGTCAAGAAAAGCTGGCTCTGTTTATAAATGACATTACTTTATACCAGACAAATCCAGAAAAAGATATTACAGTGTTGTGGAACATTTTGAGACAGCTGTAAATATTTTTGGGATACAAACTTAATGAAGCTAAAACAAAGACAATAGTAGTAAACTATGCACCCACGTATGAATTGGTTCAGCAATATCCATACCGACGGGGACATGATAAAATGAAGTACTTAGGAGTATGGATTAAAAATTATTCTGGTGTGGCAGCTAAGGATATGTTGGGGAGAAACTAAAAACATAATACAAAAACTGAGAAAATAGAAGGTTTGTTATATGGATAGTAAGATACAAGCAGTTAAAATGTATTTAGTCCCATTAGTCTTATACACAGGTCAGGCATATTTACATCAACCAGAGGAGAATTTGGGGATAGCAATTAATAAAGAGCTGAAGGACTTTTCTGGGAAGGGAAAATAGCGAGAGTCAAGCGAGACAAGTTGATTCTTCCAGTAGAACGGCGGATTGGGATTACCTGATTTGAAGGGGTATTTCAGATCTACACAGTTAAGGCTCCTATACATAGCACAAGCAGAAAACTATAATTCAAAGTGGAAAGAGATGATGATGAAACAGGGGGGAAGCTCAAGAAACAAGGAGAGACTGGGATGTTGGATGCAGGCCTTTAGAGAGAATAACAATAATCATATAGAATATTATATCTATAAAGTAGCAGAAAGTATTCGGTGTACTAAGCCAACAAGGGAATGGAGAAAGGGGATTCTGCCAATAGGGGAGACTATAATTAGGGTTATAGCAACAGGCAAAAGGGGGCTGAAATTTATTGGAGAATACTGGCAAAGGAAACAAGGTATTGGGAGCAAATAACTAGACAGGGAAAAACTACAGAATGGGAAGACGCCAATAATGTATTTGGACTGCAGGTTAGAGATAGCCTTCCCTATCAAGGGTTGATATCATAGTATAGGCACACATAAAGAAATAGGGGGTCCTAAATGAAAGACCAGCACTGGTAAAGTTTTTAGTAGACTCGAGAATAGAAGCTGCTATTAAAAAGGAATAATTAGTAGAGCATATAAAATATTGTATGATAACTATAAAAATCAATCAGAGGAGGTTAACATTTCAAATAAACAATGGGATAGTATATGTATATCTCCCAAATATGCAGCAGAATCTAGGAGATTTAAGATTTTTGCTTGGAAATGTTTACATAGATATTTTTATACCCCAAGTACACTCCAGAGAATTTTTCTCAGGTACACAGCAAATGTTGGAGGTGTGATAGTGAAGAAAGTGGTAACTGGGAACATATTTTCTGAGAGTGTGGTGAGTTGGCAGACATTAAGGATTCCCTGCAGGATGGACTGTCGGAGATGCTGGGTGGGCAGTTTGGTTGTGACGAGGGAAATGATTTTTCTGAGCTATGATACAGAATTTGAATTGCCTAGATATGATAAGGCCTTGCTGTGTTTAATTATGGTGGCTGCCAAAAAAGCAATTACTAGAAAATGGAAATAAAAAGCTAAACCAACTATACTAGAAGTAGTGGATATTGCAGCAGAGATAAAACAACTGGAACTGAGATCTTCAGAAAAGGGTAGGAGCAAACTACATAGGAAAAAATGGGAACTGTGGGAACAATACACAGAGGGGAGGAATGAGGTTTAAAAGAAGGCAGTACTTAAATGAGCTAGTTTGACTGAAAATTGTGTTGGTGTGGTTTATTTTCATTTATATATATAAATGTATGATTACCTATGGTGTAAGTGATGGTTTAATAAAGATGTTTCTTGTTTTGAAAAAAAATGGACAATGCCCATTCATAGACTGTTCCTAGTTTTTAGGGACACCCTTAACTGTGTTTAGTGTGTAAATTCCTTCCTGCTACGTGTTGTATTCCTGCAATGAATATTCTTCTCTTCTGCATGTTGCTACCTTTTCTGCTTCTAGATTAGCATTTTTTACTGGTGCTCAAACTTGTAAATCATTTACCCAAATCATCTGATACTACAGGTGACTCTGTATATTCAAATAGTGTGTCTAAATGATGGAACCACATCTGATTACCACTGAAATCCATTCAGAATGCAAACGTATTCAAAACACAACTAAAAACTTCCCCTACCACATCAATGGATCTGTTCCTGTACAACTCCAAAATAAATGCAACTGTTATCTTCAGCTTGGCATTTCATCAAACCAGTTCTCTTTATTCGAATCCTATACCATACAACCAGTTTACATTAATATCTGAATAATTCTGCTACCATCTCTCAGCTATTTACATTATTTTTTGACACTGCCCACTCCCACCTCTATACTTCTAATATAAACCTTATGATAGTCTTATATATAATTGTCTCTGAACCTGCCTTACACTTGTATCCCAACCATTAACTACAATATTAACATTTCTGCCCTACCTAGTTCCTTCACCTCCATTTCTTTGAATTGCTAAGCATTAATCACATGATCTATTGTCCATCTCACAAACCCACTAATACACCTCTTCAAATGCTCAGTGTTCAACATCTAATTATCGTTTATACTGTAACAGGTGCTTCTATTTTCATAAAACTATAAATGTATGTATCTTATTTAATATCTGTTGTTGTATATTACTGAATGTCTCTTTAAAAAAAAGTTTGTAACATACTGGAGCTTTTTTCCCAGGCAACTGCTGAAACAAGGTTTTTGACTAAACCCCCATATTTTGCTCACCTTACTGAAATAATGGCAGTGTTTCTAGTACTGCATTAGACTCCCTGTGTCTAACTTCTGCTTTTCTTATTCCTTAAACATCTACAAGTCAAGCGCTACAATGGCTAGAAAAAATTGATGAATTGTTTTCCTCATAACCACATTTCTTAAATCATTTTCACACATTTTGTTCAGGCAATATTAAGGGAAGTATAATAAAGGGTTTGAAAATACTTGTCATGGAGAATGCTCCATAGTAGCATATAGGAACATGTTTATGTGATGAAGAAAAAAAAATTACCAATGCCTTAAGCGAACATGCAAACTTCTGTTTGAATTTTAAGAATTTTTTTTTTGTCCTAGAGAATGTGAGTAACACTGGCACTTATTACTGAATGTGACAAAACTATCAAGATTAAATTATGAGCTCTCAGTTAACAGAATTTTACACTTAAAAGCCACTGTATTGTACTTGTGGAATCTGACAACTAGCATTAATTTATTTTTTATTGCTATCATATGATACCAAATGAAAAAGTATTTTTTACTTTGTTTTTATGACTTTGCTTAGCTGTTTTTAAACATGTGATATTTACTAAAAAAAACATAAAGGGTGGGGTTGAGTCAACTACTGGAGTTCTGATTAAGTTCTTCAGTTGGGAGGGTGGCCTAATGGTTAAGGTGTTTGCCTTACGAACACAAGGTGCAGGGTTTGAGTCTCACAAGAGATAACTGGCTAGGCTTAAAATGGCTCGCAAGGGCAGTTAGCTTAGTACTAATCTATGAACCTATGAACCTATTTGAGAATGAAAGCTGTTAACTTATTTCGAACTGTGGTAAAATAAAGCAATTTTTACAGTGGCCTGAGTAGCATTCATTTTAGAACATACAGTTTTTTTCTAACCTCGCCCATATTACTGGTATAAATTGGCAACTTTGGTAGTATACTAGGCTTTTGTTTATTTATTTTACATTTGTTAACTGGGTTAGTCTGGCTGAGCTTCTGGTTCATTTTCAGCAGAGACCCGGGGAGAAAAGCTCCTCAGGACTAGAAAACAATTATTAAATTAAATTTTAGTAACATAATAGTAACAATCAGCTATAGGATCTTACAAGCAGGGACCTGGAGAGAAAAAAAGCTCCTCAGGCAATTCAGTTATATAGAGTATTAACAATTAGCAGACAAGTATGTGAGTTGTTACAAACAAGGTTTTAAAGAATTAGCAGAAGAAAATGTGACCAGTTACAATATTATTTAAGCTGCTTAGAGCAAAATGAGTTAATAGTTAGGCAGATGCTTATTTAAAGTGGGTAGGATCTAGTTGTATAGGAGTTTAGAAACAAGAAAGGAAAGTAGGAATGGCTAGTAGGAGATGTAGGGGAGGTAGAGTATAGGAGATAGACTAGACAGGTAGGTTGTTTTGAGACTGTAAGAATTAAGAGTGGTTGGAGATAGAGGAAGGGAAGAGGTAGAAGAGCAGGGGAATAGTGTTAGAGATACATTAAGAGTGAGGTGGTGAAAGGATGGTTGTTTGTTCATCATTAGAAACTTACCTCAGAAGATCACTGTTTGTTTTTTCCCTGGTTTTCCTTTAACTTTTCAAATGGAGGAAGATCTCTTCCTATCACTATATCATATGCCAATTCAGAAACCATAGCAGCAGTTTCTCTCACAATTCCCCAAACAATTTGTATATATGCATAAGTAATGTCAAGTATGTGGTAAGGCTCTTTAACATTATTAACACTAAACCTGCACAAATGTAGTCTTCAGGTGCACGGCTCAACTGAAAAAATCCAAAAAGAGAAAACAGGCCAGCACTCTTTCTTCATGGAACTTACTTTATTAAGCATTCACATACCGGTTTTGGCTGTATAAGCCTTCATCAGACTGTCTTTAAGGTGCTTTAACATCCCCTTTACATCTTCAATATGACCAATACATTTTGTATCTTTTCTTTATGGACAGAATACTTCTCGTACTACATTCTCATTCACCATCCATTAATTTTTATTTAGATGCAGACTGTTGTTCTGCTGTTTGGATCACTTCACTGAAACAATGAGCTGGTGTTTTTAATAGTGCATTAGACTCCCTCTTAGTTTTTCTTCTTACTTATTAGTGCTATATCATAGCACAGATGTTCATCGTGTTACCCTGCTGCAGTCATCACACTTGGGTTATTCCTGTCGTCAGGCGGTCCCACAGTCGGCCGGATTTCCAAAGTCTTGGTCCGACGTCGGTTGCTGTCGCCTCATCCCTGACGTCAGTGCGCCAGGGGTACATATATTGCAACAGACGCCATTTTCTCTAGTCTTTCTTGCCGCGCAGTGCCCGAAGCAGAAGCAGAAGCAGTTCGCAAATGCCGGTCGACCGACTCCTGAGATTTTCGAATTCGAATTTCAGACTAAAGTCTTCTATAAAGCTAAGTACCCCATTGGGGAAACTTTTCTTGCCTCAGACCGATGTCAGAAAAAGTTAACAATTGTATTTCTTGTGGGAAGCAAATACCTCATAAGGATTTTCATTCTTATTGCATACCCTGCCTAGGCCCTGATCACGACATCACTTCTTGTTGTTTTTGTGCTAGATTTAATAAACGTACTATTAAAAGACTATTTGATTTCGCACAACACTTTTTTGGCAGAAAATTTAATTATAACATGCCGTCGGAGCTACCGACTACCGGCGTGCACAAAAAGCGCAGGGATAAAGATCGACAGGCCAGGCCTAAGCCCGATTCTGAGGCCTCGGTTGATCCGGTCTCCAGTTATCAGTGAGGCTCCGACACAACCTCTGACTACCGTAGTTGAGGAACCCAAGACTACTACGGATATTTTGACGGAATGTACTAGGCCGACGCAGCCTTTTACTTCAGGCCCTACCGACGACTTACCTTCCAAGGACGTCGGTACTTCTGAAACACCATCGCCTTCTGAAGGCGCTTTCAGACCGACGACTCTTACAGTCAAAACTTTTTCCAAATCGAAGACTCCTTCCAAAACGAAAAAGGCTTCACTTCAGTCTCCTGTTCAAGGCCCTATGCCTAAGAAACAGATGCTCAAGATGGCTGAAGATCTGATTTCTCTTATCAGGGGTCCCCAGCCATATCCTGACAAAAGGCCTAGACAGGAGGAAGAATCTGCTTCCTCTGAACAACTGTCTATTTCTTCGGATTCCTCTGAAGACCAAGACTATTCCTTCTCTCCTTATGAAGATTCTGATGCTGAGGACTCTATTCCCTCAGCTTCCCCTCCAGAAGATTACTCTTTTGGGGAAACTTTACACACTATGAGGGAACATTTTCACTGGGAAGGTCAGGATTACTCTGATTCCAAGAAAAGGCTCAGAGAGTTTCTTTTACTCCCCCAACACAGACCTCTAGCCATCCCTCCTGTTTTGGACATTGTGGATAATGTCTATTTAGAATCCAGTTTCAACCCTGACTCTCTGCCTCCTGCCCCGGCCAAGCCTGGCAGATACTACAGAGTACCTGATTCCCATAAATTTCTTTACAAAAAGCCCAGTAGCTGACCCAGAGACTATCTCACAGGGTTCCACGGGGGCTAAGGCTTCCATGGCTAAAAATCCAGTGCCTTCTGAAAGGGATTCAAGAGCACTAGACAGATGGGGGAAACACCTCAGCCACTTTAGCTATGAGAGCTCTAAACTGTCAATTTCATATGCTTAAATATCAGCAATTTCTGATCTCTCAGTTATAACAAAAGATAACAACCCTTCCTCAACAAGCTGAATTGAAAGAAGTACAGGATTTGTTGCACGCCACCGAGCAGGTGGGCAAACATACCTTACAATGTGGGTTTGATTCTTTGGAGGCTTCCTGCAGAGCAGCTGTCACTGGATCAGTTATACGTAGGCATGCCTGGTTAAAGGAACAAAGTCTGCCTGAACATGTTAAAGCAAAACTACTAGATGCTCCCTTGCAGCAGGATGTTCTTTTTGGTGTTAAAGCAGAAGAAGTTTTAAAGAAAATGGAAGATAAGGCAAAATCAATGCAGACAGTCAAAGATTTCCTACAGGTACAACCCCCTCGCTTCAGCAGAAACTGGCCAACCAAAAATTGGTCCTTTCCAGCCACTGACAGGCCTCAGAGGGGTAAATACAGGCGCCCAAGGGGCAGAGGACAACCACAAGCTCAGTATAAACCTTACCAATGGGCCACTCCAACCCAGAAGGGAGGATAAGACAGGTCTCAACCCACCAGAAGGCAAACTCAATGACTTTTACCTCAGCTGGCCAAACAAAGCCCCCCTGGGGGGAAAACTAGCACTATTTGTAGACAACTGGCACATGGTCACAAAGGACAAATGGGTCCTAGACATAATTTTACGAGGATACAGATTCCACTTTCACACCTTGCCAGTACAAAGAGGAATGCCAAACCTGCCACAAAATCAAAGGGCAGAGGCTCAAAAACAAATTACAGCTCTCATGGCCATGAGAGCCATTCAAAGGGTACCAACTCAAGAGCAAGGCCAAGGATTTTACTCAAGACTCTTCCTAGTACCCAGGAAAGAAAATGCTTGGAGACCAATTCTGGACCTTTCAATTCTAAACACTTACTTACAAGTTCCCAAATTCAAGATGCTAACACTACAGCAGCTACTTCCCATGTTGGGCAAGGAAGCATGGCTGGTAACGTTGGACCTCAAGGAGGCATACCTGCATGTCCCTATCAGACAAAGTTGCAGAAGATACCTCCGTTTCATTGCAGGTTCAACCCATTATCAATTCTCTGCACTGCCCTTTGGCTTATCTACTGCGCCCAGAGTATTCACAAAATGCCTGGCACCAGTAATTGCATACAGCAGACAAAGAGGAATTCAAATATATCCATACCTGGATGACTGCCTCATCCAACCAGAAAGAAAAGACATTCTCATACAACATCTGGCTTTTGTGAAGCATCTACTAAATTGTCTGGGGTACACAGTAAACGAAAAGAAGTCAAAACTAGTACCCTCACAAAAAATGACATTCCTGGGTGCCAGCTTGGACACAACGGCCCAGAAGGCTTATCTTACACCAGACAAGCAATTACAACTGACTCAATATTTCAAGACAATGGCAACAAAGACCCAATTAACTGCAAGAAAAATTCTGCAGGCTTTGGGATTCATGGCATCTTGCATTCTGATAATGCCATTTGCAAAACTGCATATGAGGAAATTACAATGGTACCTAAAAAGCGTATGGTCTCAACACAGCCACAGTTTGGACACAGTGATATCTCTCATTCCCTGCCTTCAACAGGAATTTTGATGGTGGGCACAGGCATGTCACCTCAACAAGGGTCAGCCTTTCACCTTGCCCCCATCCAGGCAAACTATCACAACAGATGCTTCAGACTATGCCTGGGGGGCTCACATGGCAGGGCAATGCATTCAAGGCCTATGGACTGCAGAACAAAGAAAACTGCACATAAACCAAAAAGAGATGCTAGCTGTACAGAAAGCTCTGACAGCCTTCAAGGATCTACTACAGCCTGGACAACTGGCAATAAAGACAGACAACACCACAGTAATGTGGTACATAAACAAACAAGGGGGCACACATTCCTACCCTCTTTGCCGGCAAGCAATGATCTTATGGAACACAGCTCTGACCTACCAAGTCCAGTTACAAGCTCACTTCCTGCCAGGACAGAAAAACACATTGGCAGACGACCTAAGCAGAAACATCAAGGATCCCCACGAGTGGAAGCTAGACCCACAAATATCTGCAATGATAACTCAAAGATGGGGCCTACCAAATATAGACCTGTTTGCCAGTCCTCAAAACTACCAGCTGACAAAATTTTGTACAAGAACATTCCACCATCAAGCTTGGAAAGTGGATGCTCTCTCCTTCAGTTGGAAAAACCTGACAACATATGCCTTTCCTCCATTACCTCTTCTCACAAAGGTTCTTTTGAAGGTCAAAAAGGAGAAACCTCGAATGATTCTCATAGCCCCAGACTGGCCACACCAGCACTAGTACCCGCTATTGAAGAATATGGCTCACAGCCCACCATGGATACTGCCTCAAATACCTCATTTGCTCACACAACAAGACAAGCAGATTCTACACAGCCAGATCAAAACCTTAAACCTGGCTGCATGGCAAATCAATTAAGCAGCCAGCCAGCCCCTCTATCACAAGCTGTACTGGATGTTACTCTAGAAGCCAGGAGGCCAAGCACCAGGAAGGCTTACTCGGACAAATGGAAAAGGTTTTCTGCTTGGAACCAAGCTAAAGGCCAAGACACAACTCAGCCTCATATGCCTCACATTCTGCAGTATTTAGCTGAGATGTTGCACATAGGACTTTCCTTCTCCTAAATTAAAATCCATGCTTCAGCTATTTCAGCTCACTATGACACAAATCCACCTTTATTTTCAAACCCACTCCTAAGGCAGTTCCTCAGAGGGGCAAAAAACATTAGACCACCTAGAAGAGCTCCTACACCAACATGGGACCTCAACTTTGTTCTGGAAAAACTAACATTACCTCCCTTTGAACCAGCTTTTTCTGCAGACCTTCAGTTCCTATCTTGGAAGACTGCCCTGCTCCTGGCAATAACTTCTGCTAGGAGAGTTTCAGAATTACAGGCACTTATGGCAGTGGAACCTTTCCTCATTTTTCATCAAGACAGAGTTTCTCTACAAACTAATCCCTCCTTCATGCCTAAGGTGGTCTGCAGTGTAGCTTTAAATCAAACCATCCATCTACCCACTTTCTTCCCCAATCCACAGAACAAAGGTGAGAGACTCATACATTCCTTGGACATTCACAGGCAGCTTTGATATTACTTGGCTAAAACTAAGGCTTTCAGAAAAACTGACCAGCTCTTTGTTTCCTATGCTATAGCTTCTCAAGGTAGGGCCATTTCCAAGCAAACCATTTCTAAATGGATAGGCCATTGCATATGATTCTGCTATACCCATCATGGGAAACCAGTTCATCCTACCATTAGATCCCACTCTACCAGGGCAACAGCTACCTCTACAGCCTTTCTCAGGGGGGTTCCTACCAAGGAAATCTTAGAAGCTGCAACTTGGAGTTCTGTACACACCTTCACCAAACACTATCACTTACCTCTTTATTCTAAGTCCAGGGCAGGCTTCGCCACTGCAGTTCTGCAGGGCCTCATTGCCTCCTCTAACCCTCTATAATGCCTCCACCCTACCTTAGCTTTGGGAATCAACCCAAGTGTGATGACTGCAGCAGGGTAACATGATGAACATAGTACAGTTTTGTACCTACCATAAATGTAGATGTTCGAGTGTTCACCCTGCTGCAGTCCAGGTTACCCTCCCTCCAACCCCTCTGATCTACTGGCTAAATCTTTGCTATGCCTTACTGATGTATTTGCTTATAGCTGAAGGGTTTTTGTGTCTGTACAGTGTTCTCACTTTTTGGTACTAATTTGGATCACCTTTTTGGGGGCACCTGACATCTGGGGCAAGAAAAACTGAAGAAAATGGCGTTGGTTGCAATATATGTACCCCTGGCGCACTGACGTCAGGGACAAGGCTACAGCAACCGACGTCGGACCAAGACTTTGGAAATCCGGCCGACTGCGGGACCGCCTGACGACAGGATAACCCAAGTGTGATGACTGCAGCAGGATGAACACTCGAACATTTACATTTATGGTAGGTACAAAACTGTACTTTTTAACATAGGCTTTCATAGTGCCATTGTTTTAATACACGTAGTTTTAGTATAAGCATTTGAACATTCTAGTAATATATTCCCCCTTATTAGGCTGTAAACAATTTAGCTCAAAGCTTCTTGACACTGTTTTTAGAATTGCTTTTAGTTCCAGCTACGTCTGTAACAAAGTGTTTAACATCAGTCCTTATGGTATGAGCTGTCCACTAGAAGACAAAAAGTTTTCCTTGCAGTCTTTCATTCTGTGAGTTTTCTAGTCTCAGACAGAACACTTGAGTATCTCAAAACAAATATCCAAAAACATGCCATTCAAGACTCTGAGACAAAAAAAATTGTAATCACTTTCATCTGTAAAGACTTCTACAGATTGTGAACAACAGTAAATTAACAAGTTTAATATACCCACATTTGCATCATATGGCTATATTTTAAAAACATTACATTTAAAGACATATTCTATACTATATGAAAGGCAAACTGCAGCTGTTTTTCGGAAAATGTTTACAATTAAAATCACTGAGGGCTGGAAAATTACACTTTGCCAGACAGAATTAAAAACATATTTTAACGTTATGAAAAAAATACTTCTGAGGTAAATTTTGAAATTAAGTTAAAATCACTGAAAACTAAGATAACTGAAGAAAATGAACTCCTCCTCCTTTTCTCTTTTGGAAAACAAATTATACTTTTGCATTATTTTTGCCAAAACTGCCTGCTGCAAGCACTACCAATGAGAAAGATCAAAGGAGCTGAAGCACAAGTCTTATAAAAACAACACTATTTATTATGTATAAACAAACCCAAATGCATATGCTCCCAAGAAAACATGAAGTCTTGATGTTTAACTCAATACACAAAATCACTTTAATTGAGTTTAAAAATGTTGAGAAGCAGTGTCCGAAGGTAGGTCTCTTCTGGAGTTCTCTAGAAGGAAAACTTCCAGCTTCCTCTCCCTGTTCATTCTTCACTGTGGGTGATGCTTTCTCCAAAGAGCAGTTCCTGTAGTCACAGAGTTCCCTTTTACAAAAAGGAAATGCTTTCTGCTTGAGCTTCTGTTTACCCTTCAATTTATAGTCTATCATTACTAATATAACTAGGTAATCTAAAAAATTTAAAGGAAGGTGAAAGTTTTAATGGAAAAATTAAAACTTTCACCACTTACCCCAAAAACTATATTTCATCTTAATGACATATTCATTTTTATAAATCTTGAAATAGTTTTGCTATACTCCTGATTATTGACACTGTATAAGATTGTATTGCTACTTAATGGCTTGTAATAATCCTGTAACATTGCTGTTAATTTATAATGAAAATTGTACAATATATTAGAGCTTTTCTCCTCGGGCCACCACTGAAAAAGGGCTCTTCAGCTTAGTTGGATAATCCCGGTCAACAAATGTAAAATAAATAAATATTAATAAAATTTAAGAAAATCACTTCCCATTTAAACATACCTCATCAAATTTCGCTCCAACACCTATTTACACATACATATCTATGTGTGTGTGTGTGTGTGTGTGTGTGTATATATATATATATATATATATATATATATATATATATATATGGGTCCCCTTCACATGGTCGACATTTCAGAATGTCGAAGACCATATGGCCGAGACCATATGATCAACATTCGAAATGTCGACCATGTGAAACCGGCATCTCCTTACAGTGCGGAATGGAAAGATTTCCATCTTCCGCACTGAAGTGCAATCTCGGAGTTGGTATATTTAAGTTCCGGGGGGTGGGGGGACATAGACCCTCCTGATAGCAGTGTGAAGGGAAGTTATTGTTGTGTTTTTATTTTTTTTATTACATGGTTGACATTTCGAATGTCAGTCAGGTCTTCAACATTCTGAAATGTCGACCATGTGAAGTAGACCCATATATATATGTAGATATAGATCCCCTTCAAAACTTCAAACTTCAACTTGCCGAAACCATAACATAGAAGTTTTGAAACTTCTAACATTTTGAATGGAGATCACCATGCAGCATGGAATGGGATATTTACCATTTTCCTCACTCCAGTGCAATCTCAGAATTGGTATATTTAATTAGCATGGGGTATGGGGGGTGCAGGGGGGCTTGCTACCCTGCAAAAATGTAAAAAAAAACATTTTTTTTTGTTTTAATTTTCTTTTTAGGTTTTCGAAGTTTCAAAACTTCGATCTTATGGTCTTCTGCAGTTTGAAGTTAGAAGTTTTGAAAATTTGAGCTTCTGAAGTAGATCTTTCTCTCTCTCTCTCTCTCTATATAAATATATATATATAAAACTGCGGTGGTGGTGCTGCGGTAGCGTTGTCGCCTTACAGTTAGACATTGCCCGTTCGATTCTCAGTTAGAGCGTCTTGTGTGTGGCGACATGCATGAACGGGCGTTCCTTCATTGAAGGTTGTGCGTTAGGCCCAACAAGCCAGCACGTAAAACTCTACTGCCAATCATTAGCGGACCGGAGTTCCGCTGTGGCGACCCCTAACCGGGAAAAAGCCGAAAGACACAATATATATATATATATATATATATATATATATATATATATATACGGTTTCACTTTATAATCTCGAAATACTAAAATACAGAATTTTAGTATTTCATGACTATAAAATCAAAAGTGCAGTTACGCGAAACTGCATAATGTCGAATGCGGAAATGTCATATCCACGGTTGTTTTGTCGTGTTCGTGACGTGCAGTGCGGTTTGTGAATTTAGATGGAGATTCAGGTAAGTGGTGTTCTTGTAAGGGTATTGGGTAGGGATTTCAGAGTGTGTGTAGTGGTGGGTTTTATGTGTTTGTGTGTTTAGTACGACCTAGGAGTTAGCATATATAAATAGCGGGGGGTGGGGGGGGCGCAGGTAGGGTAGGTGTGTTTGTTTGTTATGTTGTGTTTGTGTGTTTTGTTTTGCGTGCTGTAGTGTTGTTAGGTAGGTGTATGTGTGCTTGTTTGTGTGGTGGTGTGTGTATTTGAATGATTCCATTTTTGAATTTCACAGTTGTTGGTGTCAGTTTTTTGGACTTTCGGCTTTACAGTCTCCAGATACTAAAATTCAGTATTTTAGTATTTTGAGATTATAAAGTGACTCCACATATACACAAATATATATATATATATATATATATATGGGGGGAAGAGGGAGACAAGGTAACATGCATGTGTAACATGCCTTCAAGAGTACTGAAAGACTGCAGTACAGATTGTAGAAATATTCCCACAACAATTAGCGAGATAACGTTTTAAGTGAAAAAAAGATTGTATATAATGAAGTTACCTGAATCAGGAAAAAGGGTCACATGGAGGACCATTTGAAGGAAGACCCTGGAAACATGGAGGGCAGAGCCCAGTCAGAGTTAAACTGTGTAGCACACCTGTTGAAATACTTCCTTAAAGATTTGGCAACTGGGCCTGGGTGAGGCATATAGTCTTGTGCTTTTGTACTGAAGCTTGCATTCTGGAGGGGATGTGCTGGCTGCGGATCTTCAATAAAATCAATTTAAGGCACTGTGTATTTTCTTTCAATCTGCAAAGCCAAGTTGGCTATGATTTTGTTTTTCTCTGGACCTAGGAAAATGAACTTGTATTTTATACCTGTCCTGTGTCCAGTGCCTTCTTGGAGATAAAATTACACACGACCCTTGTCCATTCAGACTGCAATCCTCAGTCAAACTCTAATATTTTTCTTCTGAATGTTGCTACTGCCAGGCTTTCTGACCATCTACAATATCTGAAAATTTAATCTCACCTTATTCTTTTCTTTGAAGGTGCAATATTTTGTTTCCTTTAGTTTTTCTCCACCTGGTACGGGTATGTACTGCTTACTTCAGTTGCTGTTCTGAGGACTGCATTCATCATCTCTTTGTTTTTGTGTATCCCAGGTTGCAAGATCACCAAACCTTACTGGTGATGGAATTTTGCCAACTGCTTTTCTGTGTTTGTAATGTACTCATGTACATATCTCAACACTTCTTCTTCATTTTATTTATTTATTTATTTGCAGTTTGTTTGCCAGGATGGTCCATTGGGTCAGGAAGAGCCCATTTTCAATGGAGTCCTGGGGAGAAAAGCTCCACAAAGATAATGTACATACATTTACTGTTAAGCAGTATTTAATGCTTTGTAATCATAAGATCATCGTAATGTAGATCCTTGGTGGTCTAATAACCTGCCACAGTTTCAGGTGCTGTCTGTAGTATTCATGTGTTTGTGCCTCAGGTGAATTGCTGTGAATAATCTGCCACAGTTTCCACTGTAGTCTGTAGCATTCGTGTGTTTGTATATCAGGTGCATTGCTGTAAGTAACCTGCCACAGTTTCAGGTGTAGGCTGTAGCATTCATGTGTTTGTATCTCAGGTGTATTGCTGTGTGTAACCTGCCACAGTTTCAGGTGTAGGCTACAGCATTCATGTGTTTGTATCTCAGGTGCATTGCTGTGAATAACCTCCCACAGTTTCCAGAGAAGCATGTACTACTCGTGTTTGTGCCTCAGGTGCATTGCTGTAAATAACCTGTCACATTTTCAGGTGTAGTCTGTAGCACTCACGTGTTTGTGCCTGAGGTGCACTGCTGTGAATAACCTGTCACAGTTTCCATAGTAGTATGGTAGTATGTACTATTCATATAATCCAGAAAATTGGTGAACAACCAGCAGAAAAGGAAGCAGCAAATCCAGCATGGATAAAAGCTCCTTTAGAAGGTACATTAACAAACTCAAACTTAAAAACAGTAAAAAAAATATCATTAAATAAAGTGAGATACTAGCGCTTTCGTCCTGGTACCTTCCAGAACTTCCTCAGATAAATCTAAACAGACTACACCCAAGTTAACCCTTAAATAACCTCTGTTGAAGCCACAATGTTTCCTCTTCTCCAGACTTAAAAAGACAGTGTTCAAAACCATTACATATTATAACTTTAACTCCTAAAATCTAACACCCATAGAATTAATTTTAATTACTTAAAAACAAGTAAGTAAGCAACAATAAATAAATTATAAATAAAATATTTTAAAAAAATAAACGGACACCTAAACCATAGAAGAAAATTAAAAACAAGCATATTTATAAATGCATTCATTTCCTACCCCTATCCTAATATATTAAAACAAGGTATTGCAAGTATTATACAAGGATACACAGTAAAACTTAAAAACAAACACCAAAAACACAAAAAATCCATATCACCTCCACTGGGAACTGAACACAGAACCTTCTGCATATAAGACAGAAGTAATAGGTTCATAGGCTCATAGATGTGTACTAGGCTAATGACCCTGGGGCCTTTACAAGCGTAGCCCATAGGATTACCCTGACATTGTGCCACCCAACCTTAGTTCCCAGTGCCTCTGTTGAGTAAAGCCATTGGAGTGATCCCTGGGGTGAATTTTCTAGTTCCCATCCACTCATCAAGATTTCTCTTGAAAAGGGCCAGTGAGGTGCTCTGCCTGACATGTATGGGAAGTTTATTCCATAGCATGGGCAGTCTCTGGGCTAAGAACCTGCCCCTCCAGCATGTTCTGTTGATTGTGGTAATGAGGCTGAGGTCACTGGAGAGTGTGGTGCAGAGGGATTGGGATTTCTTTAGATGTAGGATTTGTAACAGAGCTGGGTCAGACATGGCTTTGTAAGTCAAGCAGAGATCGCCTTTAAGCAGGCGTTATGAGACGCAGAATAGTTGGAGTTTATTTAGTCTGTCCATATAGGACAAATGTTTAAGGTCTAGGATCCTGTTTGTGAGGTACTTTTGCATCCTCTCCAGTTGTGGCAGGTGTTTCGTGAGGTACATGCCAAATGGTCACTGTACTCCATGACTGGCCTAAAGAGGGAAGCATAGAGGGAGACAATGACCTCTTTCTTCCTGGAGGCAAAACCCTTAGTAATGAGATGTGCCGCATAGGACATTCTGACCACAGTGGCAATGTGGTGGTCAAAAGAGAGGCTGCTGTCAAACCTGTGTTCCCAGATCTCTTATAACGCCTTCTGCATTCAGTGGACTACCATCGATGTGGTAATTCATGTGAACTGGGTTTTTCCCAAAGGGGATGATGACACATTTTTTGGCATTCAGCTTAAGGCCATGGTTCTGACACCAGTCGCCGGTCTCAGTGAGGCCTTTCTGTAGAATGTCAACATCACTCGGGGAGTTAATAATGGTTCCCAACTTGCAATCATCTGTGAACTTTGTCAGCCAGAGTCCCTTTGTGTTGGCCTGGACTTAAGAGAAGTAGATACCAAACAGGAGAGGACCCAGGACCGATCCCTGTGGAACTCCACTTGTGACTGGAGTCAGCTACTTTCACACTGTGGGTTCAACCTGTGAGCCAGTTTACAACCCACCTAGTGATATAGAGGTTGATGCCTAGCTTAGTGAGTTTTTCTATGATTCCTGAGTGGGAATGGTATCAAAGGCCTTGGCCAGATCAAGGTAGGCTGTATGAACCACCTTGCCTTCATACACAGCTCTGGTGATTGACTTAAAGAAGTTGACCAAGATGAGAAGGCATGATGTACCCTTCACAAAACCAAACTGTGTGGGATCCAGAGTTTCCCCATGTCATAATAACCACTACACCATGATCATCTTTCAAGGGCTTTCATTCTCAACAATCAAGCTGTGTTACAGTTATCATTAAATCCCAGGGGGGTTTAAAAACATCAAAAAAGAGCTGCCAGTACAATTTCCTTATTTCTAGCCATACTTGCCCCCCCCCCCCCCCCCCATTTTCCAATGTCCACTTTTTCTAAAATGACAAATTTGAAGGAGTGATCAGGGTAAACTAAGATATGCTTTGCCAGGGCACTTGTATTTTTACTCTTTTTAATATCATATACATGTTCATATATTTGAGACCTTAAAGCCTGTTCAGTTTTGCCTATATAAAATGAGCTACACCCCTGACATAAACCGCAGAACTCCACCCAAGTTGTTCTGCAATTAAACTTGCCATTAAAATAAAATATTTTGTCCAAAACTGAACAACTGTTCCCCACACAAATCCACTTACACTCCGGACAGTGTCCACATTTCTTCATACCACACCCTATTGGGTACAGTTTTGTCACTCTTCTCTCTAAAATACCCTTCAAGTTGTTGTTTCTTTTATACACCACAATAGGTTGTTCTCCCAATTTAGAAACTATTTCACCATCTTCCCTAATAAAATTCCGGTTCTTAATAAGAACCGACCAGACAACTGCACTACCCATACTAAAACTAGTAATAAATGCAGTTGTATATGTGCTAGGGGTACACGCAGGAGCATTCGCAGATCTCTCATGGATTTCTTGCCCCTTAGCCATGATAGGCACAAACCATCCATCCCTTCTCTTTTTTATCACCCCAATTCTTCAATAGTTTTTTAAGGGTACCCCCTATTCATAAACATATTTTTCATAAAACCACACTCTAATAAAATCATCAAACTCTGCTACTATTCTAGCCGCCCTTGCATACTGGCCTTTAACTATCGCTTTCTTTTGATGGCATGGATGGCTATTCAAATAGTGTGTTAGAATAGGTGGGTTTATGATAAATCTTAGCAATACATTTTTTATCTTTGTAATTTTTCTCTAACAAGATATCAAGATAAGAAATGTTGTCCTTGTCAACTTGCATAGTAAACCTCAAAAAATGGGTGGTTGTATTGATGTATTCTCTAAAAGACTCCAGTCACTGCTTAGTGTCTTTCCAAATTACAAACAAGTCATCAAGGTATCACCCTTGGGATTCCGGATACTGGCTAAGGCTCGTGCCACCCCTATAGTGCCCTTTTTAGGCAAGGTTCAAATAACAAATTCACTACCATAACAGGTACAAGCAAGCAAAATCTGAGGGTAATGCTACTCTATGCTAGAAGTCTAAACCTCACAATGCATTCACTCAAGGCACCCCTTAAAATGGAGAACATCGACATCTGTGCAGTGACAGAGACCTGGTTCAAGGCTCCAGAGAGCACCCCTGCATTACCAGGCTATAATTCATACCACACCTTTCGACCACCTAACCTGGACCGAAACACTAAAGGAGGAGGCGTGTCCATATTCATTAAGGATATCCACACCTCCAGGCTAGTTGCTCAGCATAATACATCCGAGATTATCCAAGTGCAACAAACTCTAGGCAAGACTGCAATCCAAACTATAACTTGTTACAGATCCCCCACCATGCCCCAGGATTCCCACTCCTCATTTCTTGATACACTGGAAAATATTAGGGTACAACCCAACACCCTCAATATGGGTGATTTCAACTACCCCACCAATAACTGGGAAAACTACTCATGTACCAACTCTTTTGCTCAATGTTTTCTGGAATTCATAAATTCCAACACCTTGGATCAACTTATCCACACCCCCACCAGGGGCAGCAATATCCTAGACATGGTCATTACCAACATGGGCGACCGGAGTTCCACATCAGATGTCAATTCCTCATTGGTCAGATCTGACCATAAGCTAATCACCCTAGACATCCACATCCCACCCCTCCCCCACCTCCCATTAGGGAAACCACCGTAAAAAAATTCTCCAAAGCCAACTTCACGCTTCTTAAGATAGAAGTGGCAAACTTCATGACACCCATGCAGACGTACAATAGAGGTACGATTGCAGAATCCTACACAAATGCACTTTATAAGCACTTACACGAGTGCATGGATCATGCTGTCCCTAACAGAACCAAGATGCTATCCTCCAAAAAAAGGAAGCCAATCTGGTGGTCCCCTGCCATAAACAAACTCTACAACAGAAGAAAGAAAACTGTTGCAACAAGAGTAAAATCCCATGATTGGAGGAACTCCCTGGTCAGCCTCAGTAAGAAGCTGAGATCCCTCATAAAATCCTCCAAAGCTAGTTACAAAAACAAAATCTCCACTGATTCTAAAGACAACCAGAAAGCATTGTATAGCTATGTCACGAATCTCAATGGCAACACTCGGATCTGCTCTGAGTTACAGCACAATGGCACTAAATATACAGAACCAATTGACATTGTCAACATCCTGGCAGATAGGTTCAGTGCTAACTTTACCCCTCTCTCACCCTCTAAAGTGCCCATCTCTATACCGGAAGAATGCAAAGCTCCTGTAATCACGGCTGCAAAGGTAAAAACCACACTCTCCAAAGCCAAGAACACAGCATCCATGGGACCTGACAACATCCCAGGCTACGTTCTACATGAACTACAGAATGAACTGGCACCCCACCTAAGCACCATGTTCAATCATAGCCTCACCTCAGGCTTTGTGCGCACTGAATGGCGCACAGCGACGGTTATCCCACTCCACAAAGGGGGAGCCACCATGGACCCCGGGAACTACCGCACCATTAGCCTAACGAGCCTGTTCTGCAAGACCATGGAATGTATCATCATGGAACTTATAAACAAAGACATTGGTAATCTCCAAACTCTGGACTCCACCCAGTTTGGGTTTGTAAAAGGCAGATCATGTCTCCTAAACCTGACTGACTTCTTTGAAGCAGTCACCAAAGCTGTAGACGAGGGTAAGGTGGTTCACGCAGCCTATCTAGATCTCACCAAGGCATTTGACACCATCCCCCACTTTGGAATTATAGATAAACTCACTAAACTAGGTATAAATCCCTATGTCACAAGATGGGTTGCCAACTGACTCACTGACAGAACCCACACTGTGAAAGTAGCAGGCTCCAAATCCGATTTCAGGCCAGTGACAAGTGGAGTATCGCAGGGTTCAGTCCTAGGTCCTCTCCTGTTTGGTATCTACTTTTCTGAAGTACAGGCTAACACAGAAGGTCTTTGGCTAATGAAGTTTGCAGATGACTGCAAACTAGAAGCCATAATCGAAACTCCTAACGATGTGGACATCCTACAAAAGGGCCTCACTGAGACAGATGCCTGGGGTCAATGCCATGGCCTCAAGCTCAATGCCAAAAAGTGCTTTGTCATCCCCTTTGGTAAGGTGGTAGTCTACTTAACACTGAAAGTGTGATAAGAGACCTTGGGACACAGGTGGACAGTAGTCTTTCCTTTGATAATCACATTGCCACAGTAGTCAGGAAATCCTTCTACATGGCACACCTCATCACAAAAGGTTTCTCATCCAGGAAAAAAGAGGTCATTGTTCCCCCTCTACACGCAACTCATTAGACCCATTATAGAGTACAATGCCCCTTTTGGTATGTTCATCACAAGACATCTACAACAACTGGAAAGGCCGCAGAAATACCTCACAAAGAGGATTACCATCCTCAAATGTCTTAAAAAAATCCAGCTTTACTCCGTTGCATATCGCCTACTCAGAGGCGACTCTGCCTAACATACAAAGCTATGTCAAACCCAGAGCTGTTGGACATGCTCCACTTAAAGAAATCCCAATCCCTCCGAGCTACACGGTCTAGGGACCTAAACCTCGTCACCACAATAAACAGAACATACTGGAGGGATAGAGTCCTGTCCCAGAGACTTCCCATACTCTGGAACAAACTGCATATCTATATCAAACAAAGCTTCTCATTAGCACTCTTCAAGAAAAATCTTGATGATTGGATGGAAAATAGGAAATTCACCCCCAGGGATCACGTCTGGGGCTCTGCTCGACAGGGGCACAGGAAAATAATTTTCTTGGGTGGCGAAAGCCAGGGTACCTTTTTGGCTAGGCTTATATAGGCCCTAGGGCCAATAGCCTAGTACCTACCTATGAATATAAAATCTGATAGAATTATTAAATTGCCCATTAACTGTAAACCTTTTCTGCCATTTGACCATAATAATGTTGGCAAATAAATCCCCTACATTCTAACCCATAGTCACTCCTTCCAATTGCAAGTAAACCTTTCCTTCAACATAAATATAATTACTTTTCAAAATTATTTCAGGTATTTCTTCGCATAAATTAATTTTACTTTGTTCCACCCTTCTTTATGCCAAATATTCACAAAACCATGGGGGAAAATGACAGCATACCAACCCATTAAAGAGAATGGCAGGACCCAGTCTCCCATGTCAGTAAAGAACACATCCTAATCTTGACCCTTAACTCCTACAGGCTAACAGTATATAAGTAATAATAAAACAGCTTGAATTACCAACCATGTAAACCAACACTAAAATTCAATTAAAAAAACACAGAAAACAATTTTATTATTGACTAAGTGCTTTTGTCAGCAACTAGGGCTTCATCAGATTTTCACAGCATTGAAATAAAACACATTATATATATTATTCAATCAACACATAAACATTATAAATAATTATATAATTAAATAATTAAGTAATCATTTTTTCTAAAAAACATTTACATTTTCTTTGATCTTCTATCCTGAAGAAAATCTCCAATTTAATCACTTCATTAAGCCTTGGAAATTTATCACCTCCCAGTTTTATCCGCCATAAACTTTCCTTTTTTCAATCATATTTTTATAATTCCTTCCTCAACTACTTTGATTTACAATTACCATTATCACACACACATTTTTGAGAAAAGGATACAAGGCTCATATTCTAGATTCTAATATTCAAGAAGTTTTAAAAAGAGAGACAAAAATTATTCCCCTTTTTTTGGGTGATGTCTCCTTAAGAAATATTTGTCATAAAGCAGAAAATTTATCACATATTACTACTTGTCTTTTTGATAAGGCATTAGACAATTCTTTTTTGAAGTCTGCTTTAATTAATAACTGGAATATTATAAGACATAATCCAGAATTATTTAAAGTGGTGTACTTAAAATATTTCGGATAGGGACAAGTTTTTTATTTCTAGGAAAGGAAATACAGTTTCTCAGAAGCTTTTGCCTGTGGCACCTGTAAATGGCATGTTGGTATATGAGTAATACTAAGTTTATTATATTTCAACATCTAGATTTTACCATACATGCCAATATGAGATATACTTGTTCTAGAGAATGGTTAGTTTATGTGGCTACTTGTCTGGGATGTGCAGCTTTTTATGTAGGTATGACATATAGAAAGTTTTGTAAACAGATCATGGAACATGTAAATGATACAAAAAAATTCAAACATGGATAATGCGTTGTATAAGCATTTAGCAGAGTTTCCCAAACATAAAAAAATCATATTTCATTGACTGCAATATGTTAATCAAAGGAGAAGAGATGGGGATTATAAAAATATGACTGAACACAAGGAAAGTTTATAGCTGATGAAACTGGGAGCTGATAAATTTCCAGGGCTCAGTGAAGTGATTAATATTAGATGTTTACATAAGGATAGAAGACCTAAGAGAATGAAAATGTTTTAAGAAAAAAATTATTTAATTATTTAATTATATAATTATTTATTGTTTGTGTGTTGACTGAATGATGTACATAATGTATTTTATTTCAATGCTGTGTAACTCTGATGAAGTCCTAGCTTTGGTGGATGAAAGCACTTAGTTAATAATAAAATTGCTTTCTGTGGTTTTTGAATTGAATAACAGTATATAAGTGACAAAACTTACTGAAAACTCACTGGTTCTATAGCGCTTATCCATCTTGTAGGCATTACCTAATAAAAGGACTGATATATGAATTGAGGACTCCAGAGGAATTCTTTTTTTTATTTATTATTATTATTTTTTTGTTGTGTTTTTTCAGTCATGTTTCTGAATCTTGATTCTTTTCCATTTATTTTCAAAGCGTTTGGCTGAGACTTCTAATCCTTGTTTTAGGACTGAGAGCTCTCTTGAAGGTCGACTTCACAAATACCCTTTAGCATAACACGAATAACTGAGATCATTAAGGTTGCATTTAAAAAATAAATAAAAAAACTAAGCAAAGGAGCTTTTAAGTCCAGGTTAGAGGTACCAGGGATTATAATTGGATTGTTTTGGCTGTTTACTATGGGAAGATGGTACAATGAATTGAGATGAGATGAGATGTGCTAGAAAATAGGAGAGGGCAGCTATGGATTCAATGCAAGTATAAAAAGAGTCCGGTCAAAGGACTGAAGGTAGGTATTTGTATTTTGCAATCAGGAGATTGATCTGTAGGATATTATTTGGGTCGTTCTTTGAATGATCAGAAGGACAGAATGGGGCAGTGGCCACTTAAGGAATTAGGTAGTATACTTACTTTTGTACATAGTGTCCTGTTATTAGATATAATGAGATCAAGAGTAGAATCATTGCTTACTCTTTGATTGGGCCTGGTTGACTCTTGTATAGTTTGCCCAAGGAAAGAAATCTGTGGAAAGGATGAGATGTGATACTGGTGGAATTAATATTAAGGTCTCCTGGAATAATAATATTTCTTGGAATACCATAAGAGTATAGATAACCTCAATCAGCTGTTAAAATGTACTTACAAAGGAAGTTGGGGAAGTATAGATCAGGCAGTTTTGGAGGTTGGTGTGTTCTTCAACTATTAGGTGGGCTGCAATCCAGTTAGGTGATGTATCATCATGGTTTTTACACTGTTTGAGAGTTTTAATGTTGGAAGACAAGGTATTGTTAATTAAGAGTGCTATTCCGCAACCTTGCCTGTCATCTAGTCTTCTGTCATAGAAAATGCTGTAGCGAAAGGAGGTATATTGTGAAGGACAGTAGCTGTCCTTTGACCAGGTATCTGTGATGGTTGTTATGCAGGACTTCTCCTTTTGAAGCCATGCTTCTACTAGGATAGTTCATTTATTGTTAATACTGTATGCAGTTATGAGGGGTTGGAGTGGAAATGTTATTGAGTTTGGGTTGCTAAGGGAGTAGGTGATGGGGTGGAACTGTTTGTGTAGGTTGTGATGGGCTTGGGTTAAGCTGGATGTCTCAGGCTAAAACTAATGTAAGCAATTTATAGTATGAGTTGTAAAGAGATGTTTTGAGGGAGAAACTTGGAGGAAGAAGCCTTTGGCAGAGATGTGTTTGTATAATGAATTGTTTTTGTGATATAAGTTAATATTAAGACAGATGTTTAATAAAGGGGTGGTTTGAATAAAGAAGTGATTTGAAGTGCAGGAACTATTGTAGAGTGAAGTGTGATAGGAAATATCTCAGAAGAAATGATGGGTAGTGGAAGGAGGGATATGAGTGGACATATAAATGCAATGATATGGCATGAGTGGGAAATGGGGTAGTGTAACGAGTAAAGTGAAGCAGTGTGTAGTAAAGCTAGACAGAGCAGGGGTAGTCTAAAGTTAAAGTAAGTGGAAGCTGTAAAAAAAAACAAATGGTATTCTGGTTTGGGTCTACTATCAGTCTTGTAAGTATGGTGGTCTTGTAGCAGCAGCATTATTGGAAAGACTACAAACAGCTCAATCATGAATCGCACTGTGTGCTCAGAAAAGGTGGATGCAGCAGGTCCACCACACAGTGTGAACAAAACTGCACTTTGGCTAGATTAAAAGGCAACCTGCTCTACTTAGGATAATACCCCCTTTTGGGAAAAATTCCAATGAACCAGGATAGGAGTGTTTAGCAGCTTTGTTTGATAAATGCAGCAAAACAGTGTGTCTGTTTGCTTTGTTAGACTTTTACTGCTTGCCTAAGGACAGGAAGAGGGCCCTGTTCACTATAAGTGAGTGCAGGGAGGATAAACTACATTCAGATTGTTTTTCAGCAGTTGTTGGAAGGAAACATGACATTTTTTTACTTGAATTCCTCAAGAAAGAAATGGGTGCAAACTCCTATAAAATTTATTATAAATGCATTGCCTTAATAATCAATCTCACATATAAATGGTTACAACATCCAAAAAGAAGCTCTAAAGTCTCTTTCTGTGAGATTTCTATTAGGAAACCTACATTGTGCAGCAATAAATGTTTTGTTCCCAATGGATAAAACCTTGAACAAGACTGAATGCACCTATATATTCACCCATAGCTGGCAAAAATTAAGCTCACCTTGGGGAATATGGACTGAAAAATCATTTTCATAAAGGACCCCTCTCTTAGTTTACACAACAAAGAAATAATTTGGTCTTTCAAAGAAAAGACCCCTAATTGCCATATAAACAAAAAAAAATTCTGTGTTGAATCACTAGCTCATGAATGGAAAAATACCATCATTACAAAATTCTAGCTAAAAATGTTTTCAGACTAATTCATAATAAGGTGAAGGCCCTGTTAATTAGCAGCAGAAAGCAATACTTTCACACCCAGCAGACCCAAAATATAAATAATTCCTAGTAATACTGTAATAGTATATCTCATCCACTGAACACAGGAAAATCTGTACAGTCTAGCCTACTAACACCTGTCCTTCAAATAATGAAAATGCATTCAGTTATTAGCATTTAAGACCCCCAACACCAACTAATCCTGTTTGTTTTACTTCATCTGGTGTTTCAAATCTCAGGTTAGGCATAATTGCTTCTTACTCAATTTGTAGACTTCTTGGAAAACTGAAATTAAAATCTTCTGATACATTTTAAAATATCAACTGAAGCAACAACCTATCTTACTTGTCCTAATAAAGTATCCTATCAGTACAGCCTTTGTTCTAAGACACAGAAATCCTTCCATGTAGTACCTCTCCGTAAAAGCAGTAAAATCAAGTGAGCTGTCAAATTTCAGATTGAATATTTTGCTCACTCTCAAATTGTGACTTGTCTAATAACAAACAGGAGGTGGCATAGAGAATTTGTCTGTCTGTTAGCACAGTGGATTAAGATTATGAGTTGTTAATAAACTGCTTCCTGTAGTCCAAGGTTTGATTCTGTCAGCCTCCTTTTGCCTGCTGTAATATTCTGATAAAACTACTTGAAAGGTTCACAGGAGATTACAATGCTAACGGCTTAAGATCCCTTATAAGCCCAGCCAATACCAAATTTTACCAGATATACAGTCCCCGGGGGCTATAGGATGGCACTGGTTTGTGCCTATGCTATGAGTATTTTACAGGCTGCTCCTGTCCACACACTAATTTCAGTTCATAACTGAAAAGGGATGCTTGTGTCTGGTGGATTTACTTGGTTAAAAGATAAATAAAATAAAATAATTAAAGCAATTCTCAACTTCTGCACACTATCCCCGGGATTCATGAAGCTTGCGCCAGGTGCAGGCGTAGCGTCGGCATTCTGACACCAAAGATGGCCGCAGAGCAATTCAGGTACGAGCTGTTCCCACGTGCACTACCTGCATACGCGACACCAGCACAACTCCTGAGCCTTGTATGCTAATTACCCCATGTGCAGTAGTGTAGCATGCAAATGAAGATATGTAGCGATTCAGGAAGTGGTGCAGGCTTAGTGTAAGCTTGCTGAAATGTAAACCGTAGAAAACAGTTTACATTTTTGCAAACGTAAAATCAGAGCCATGACAGACGACCAAACACATGTATTATATTGTTAATATATGCCAATGGCTAAATATATAGCCATTGGCATAAAAAAATATACAAAATATAAAATTAACATTTAATATATATAGTTGCACTATTGCGACGTGGAAGCGCAGGGCAGCGGTGGGCAAAGGGGATCGCAAGGAATATATAAAAATATAGAATAAAACTGCAATAAAACACATATCACGATTTCCCCATAATAGTCAATGGCAGGCATGCTACACCATGCACATGGAGCAAGGGTTGCTAAGGGGCAGTGACAGTGTTATGTGCAGTAGCTAGGAATTATTTATTTATTTCCAGTTTGATAACCGGGGAGGTCCACTGGGCTCAAAGAGCCCATTTTCAGTGGAGGCCCGGGGAGAAAAGCTCCAAAATACAAAGATACAAAAAAAAAAATACAATAAAATATGATAAAAAGTACAATAAAATGCAGTTATGAATAATCCTGGTATTATATAATGTTTTAAACAAAGTTGTAAGATGAATAAAGTGAGATGTAGCAAAAAGAATTAGTGTAATAAGTGGAATATAGGAGACTTGAGGATAGTTTATACAGAACATGCTTGGTAACAAAGATGGGTAGTGTGAAGTAAGAAGAGTAGTAGGAATAAATACCTAGAGTGGAGGAACGAGCGAGAGGCAGTTGAGTAGTGAAACATGAGGCAAAAGTATATTAGAAAGAAGAACATATGTGAGAAGAAAAGCAATAGGGGGTAATACAAGGGGATGGAGGGTAAAGATAGTAGAAGAGTGTTAGAGACAATTTGTAGAATGTTAGAGACATTAGTTAGACAGTGTTATATTGGTTTAGATGGAAGAAGTATATAGGGGGAGAGAAGTACAGAAAGAAGGGTATGTGTAGGATTTACACTATATACATTAAAGGTGTATAAGTTATGTAAGAAGTATCAAGGGGAAGCTGTTTGGTAATATAGCAAGGTGAAGACGTATTTAATGACGAACAGGTTGAAAATGAGTTTAATAGGATTAGGGGGCAGAGAGCATTACATTTTTGCAAACGTAAAATCAGAGCCATGACAGCCGACCAAACACATGTATTATATTGTTAATATATCACAAGATAAGTCCAAAAGTAGCAAACTGAACTGGTAGAAACAACAAAAAGTCCACGGCCAAAGACCAAACTGCAGGGGAAATACTTTTAATTCGAGATTAAAATTCAGTTGCAGCAAAAACAAGCCATCAAATCAAGCGCTTTCACCCAGGCTCTCCCAGGCTTTTTCAAGATAACTGCCACAAGTTCAACAGCTCTTATTTATACAATCACTTAACAATTCAAAATAAAATCAATTACTTAATTATCTAATTAAGACACTATTAGCTTAAAGACATATACCATAATTCATTAGCAACCAACAGGTATAGGCTAACAAATTCATCTTTATGCAACAATAAAAACAACAAAATTCACTGCATGATCAACATATCACAATATTTTCAGAAATTATTAGTTAAAAATATCTATACAAACATGCTTATATAATTAACTAACCTGTAGTGTTGGCACCTATTAATATCAAAATAATACACCAACACTACCACAATCAAAGCATGATAACCTAAAAGTTTGCTATGTCTACAAAACATAATACCTTAGCTTATGAGACTAGCCAAGTGATGCATCCTAGCTAAATCTATAGTAAAACTCTATGAAACCTAAAAATTATCTGTTATACATATAGTGCTCATACTGTACACCTATATGCTAAATCTAAATTTTATTATGTACTAATAAAAAACATAGAAAGACAAATATACACAATTAAGAATCCTAAAAAGTAAAAAATAAAAACATTAAGAAATGTACTTGGAAGCAACATAAACCAACCCTACCTTTCATAATTTAGCCCTTCTTAGTTTTAGTATACTACTTAAACTGATGGCATCATTAAGACCCGGAACTTTCGAGGCATTAAGTTTTAACTGCCAAAGCAGCTCCCTATATTCAAGGGTCGTTTCCCAGTCACCTCCTCTTGGGTTAAAACTGACCTGCTCTAACACCAAAAATTTTAAATCCATAAATTTGCAACATAGTGAGTGTTTATAAAATGCATTTGTATCTTTTTTCTTGCTCACTTCGTAAAGATGTTCATACACTCTTTTATTCAATGTTCTTTCGGTTTTGCCAACATAAAAACTCAAACAATGCTGGCAAAACCCAAGATAAACTACACCCTTTGCGTTGCAATTGAAGCGACCAGGTGATTTAATATACATTTTCCTCGATTTTAAATAAAGACCCTTTTTGTTAATCATATAGGAACACTGCTTGCATGACTTACATTTATATGTACCCCATTCAGATTGCGCATTGGGTTCATAAGTTACTAAATCTCTTTCTAATAGGTCCTTCAAATTCATATTTCTTCTCCTTATGAACTGCGGTTTGTTACCAACAGTCCTATTAATGTCCTCATTCATGGCCAAAATTGGCCAATATTTTCCTATTATACTTTCCACCACTAAGCTTTCATTGCTATTAGTGTGAACAAATGCGCTCCTTTGCTCCTTAAATTTGTTCCCACTCCTTTTTGTGTCTTGTCTACGTACTTCACCTAGCAGAGGAAAGTAATTATCCATCCTTTTAGCTGAAATATCTAACACTAACATATCGAACAACTGCATAGGATAGCCTCTCTCCTTAAACAATGTTTTCAAAAACAGTACTTCATCTCTGATCAAATTATCTCCACTACACATTCTAGAAGCTCTAATAAGTTGTCCCTTGATGATTCCCTTTTTTTGGAATAATGGATGACTACTGTCAAAATGGAGTAACATATTGGAATAACTGTCCTTTCTATAGATACTGGATTGAAAACAATTCTGTTCGAAATTCTTCTCCAAATTCACATCTAAATAATGCAAGTTGTTAGAACTAATATTATAAGTAAATCTTAAAAATTCCGTACTGGAACTAATATACCTCATAAATTCATCGAACTCTTTTTTGCTACCCCTCCACAAAATACAAATGTCGTCAAGGTAACGTTGATAATGTAAGATGCACCTAGTCCAATCCGACTCAAATATGTATTTGGATTCCCAAAAAGCCAATACAATATTGGCATATGCTGAGGCACACGGGGTGCCCATAGCCACTCCCCTTTTTTGTCTGAACAGCTCTCCGTTGAAAAAAATGAAGTTATTATTGAGAATTATTTCCATAAATTCGACTACTAAACCTATGATGTTTGCATTAAGACCTGAGGAGCTAGCTAGCATTTCATTGAACCATTTTAACGCTATGTTATGTGGGATACTTGGAAACAATTCTATGACATCTATTGTGACCATGTACTGTGTATCTGAAAAAAATTCTTTCTTAATACTTCTTAAGAATTCCCAAGAATCCTTACAAAGATACTGTAATGATGCCACAAAACTTTTTAGTGTGATGTCAATAAATTTCCCAAGTGGTTCAGTAATACCCGTAGCTCCTGCTACTATTGGTCTAAACTGCAATGGGTTAAGTCCTTTATGGACTTTGGGTATGCCAAAAATAATTGGAGTCAATGGCTTCTGTACTAAAAGATAATTAAACAGCTGCTCATTAATTGCACCTTGAAGTAAGTGGTCCTCTAACATGTACTTAATTTTTGAATATGCAATATTACACTCATTGACTGACACCCCACTGTACTGTTCTGTATCATGCAGTGAGGAAAGTAAACTAGCTTCATAATCATATTCGTACATCAAAACCACCCCTCCCCCTTTGTCTGTCTTCATTACTCTAATACCATCTTTGTTTAGTAGATTAATCAGTTTAAGAGATTCATCAGACAAATTCCTGGAAATTTCTTTTTCCCTATTTATCTCAATACATCTAACTTCTGTTTCTGCTAACTCTTCAAATATTTTTAAAACAGGGTGCAAAGGTGGATTCCATGTACTTGTTCGATGAAAGAGGCTAAAAGTACTTCCCTTATCTTTCAAATAAATATTCAAATTCAATTGATGTGTGAATAGCTTAAGATCCAACACAGTTTTGGAAATGTTAATAGATTTCGCTGGAACAAAATGAAGCCCCTTTGTGAATAAATCAAAATGGGATTCTTTTACAACAGTCTCAGTATAGTTATAGACAGTGAAATTACCTCTTTTGATTACTTCACAAACAGGACCATTCATATTATTAAATTTATCATCTGACCTAATCAGGCATTCAGTTTCATTAATAGTTATCTCCTGGGTTTGTTCCATCTCTTGGCATATGGGGTAAATTGCCTGTTCCCTTGTCTCCCCTGACCCTGGTAAAAACCCTGATCAAACTGGTTTACTTGCTGATTTGTTTTTTGGGCCAGTCTTTCACTCCTTCTAGGAGCCTGGATCATAAACCCCTCATCATTAACATTCTCTTGCTCGTTACTTGCACTGTTGTCATTTGTTTGATCACAAAACCACCTATTCCTAGTATTAAGGCTATACGCTACACCTTTGTTATAATCATACAGGTCACGTTCAAGTTTCTTAATTTTTCTATTCATAATTCTAAAACAATGATCATCAACTTCTTTGAACGTGTGCTCGTAATCTTTCTTAACAATACTAAAACAAAAGTAATTTACAATAGAATTGTTAAGCGCATTAACCTCCGCTATTTTCCCCTCATAGTCTTTCACCATTAAAGCAAGCATGTCCAATCCTGTTTGATTAAACAACACCGTAAGTTCATTAAACAGTTCTGAACCAGGAACGGCGTTGTTTGGAAACTTGTTAATACGAAGCCCCTTAGGGACCTGTTTCACACGTATGCACTCTGTAAGGTACTCTATCTCCATTTGCGCTGTTTTGTAGGTATATAGTTTGTTGTTAAAATCTCTAAGCATTTGGTCAATACCTTCATTGTTACAATTACCGGCATTAACAGTACCCTTGCTTAAATGAAAAGTTGTTGGCTGTCCATCTGCTAAAATTAAACTCTTTGCAAACATCCGAAGTAGATCCACCATTCGGTCCTTGCTTATTGCTCACTTGCTGCGGCCCATTACCACTTGTCAAACGACCGCCTTCTGTTGAACCCGACATTGGGATAGCACTTCGCGGCCCAGATACGTCATTCTCCTTCCAGAACTGCTCCTGATTGGCTGGTACCCTGCTGGCTACTCCACTCCGTTCATTGGAAAGCAATCCACTCAATTGAGATAGCAGGCACAAAACCTGCTTAAATTCTCCTCTCATTACCGGGGCATCATTCGATAGCTGCTAGTTGTCTAACAAGATAGCAGGAGTGTCACAGAATTCCACGCTACCAGTTCTCTCGGCCATGGACTAAGCAAACACAAATCACAAGATAAGTCCAAAAGTAGCAAACCGAACTGGTAGAAACAACAAAAAGTCCACGGCCAAAGACCAAACTGCAGGGGAAATACTATTAATTCGAGATTAAAATTCAGTTGCAGCAAAAACAAGACATCAAATCAAGCGCTTTCACCCAGGCTCGCCCAGGCTTTTTCAAGATAACTGCCACACACTCACTATGTTGCAAATTTATGGATTTAAAATTTTCAGTGTTAAAGCAGGTCAGTTTTAACCCAAGAGGAGGTGACTGGGAAACGACCCTTGAATATAGGGAGCTGCTTTGGCAGTTAAAACTTAATGCCTCGAAAGTTCCGGATCTTAATAATGCCATCAGTTTAAGTAGTATACTAAAACTAAGAAGGGCTAAATTATGAAAGGTAGGGTTGGTTTATGTTGCTTCCAAGTACATTTCTTAATGTTTTTATTTTTTACTTTTTAGGATTCTTAATTGTGTATATTTGTCTTTCCATGTTTTTTATTAGTACATAATAAAATTTAGATTTAGCATATAGGTGTACAGTATGAGCACTATATGTATAACACATAATAATTTTTAGGTTTCGTAGAGTTTTACTATAGATTTAGCTAGGATGCATCACTTGGCTAGTCTCATAAACTAAGGTATTATGTTTTGTAGACATAGCAAACTTTTAGGTTATCATGCTTTGATTGTGGTAGTGTTGGTGTATTATTTTGATATTAATAGGTGCCAACACTACAGGTTAGTTAATTATATAAGCATTTTTGTATAGATATTTTTAACTAATAATTTCTGAAAACATTTATTGTGATATGTTGATCATGCAGTGAATTTTGTTGTTTTTATTGTTGCATAAAGATGAATTTGTTAGCTTATGCCTGTTGGTTGCTAATGAATTATGGTATATGTCTTTAAGCTAATAGTGTCTTAATTAGATAATTAAGTAATTGATTTTATTTTGAATTGTTAAGTGATTGTATAAATAAGAGCTGTTGAACTTGTGGCAGTTATCTTGAAAAAGCCTGGGAGAGCCTGGGTGAAAGCGCTTGATTTGATGTCTTGTTTTTGCTGCAACTGAATTTTAATCTCGAATTAAAAGTATTTCCCCTGCAGTTTGGTCTTTGGCCGTGGACTTTTTGTTATATTGTTAATATATGCCAATGGCTAAATATATTTAGTAGGCAATGCCATGCAAATGAGAGGAGTAATAGTGAATCACAGATTCCCCGCTGGTGTAAGGATGCACCTCACAGTGTAGCGTTATAACACCGAGCTGAGCCCTTGAGATAAAGATGACGTCAAGAGAGGGGTGTGTCGCCATTGCTGTAAGCACATTGGAGCATTGCTAAACCGGTCTACCCCTAGCTAGGCAAAGCTGAAGTATAGGGGTGTGTCGAATTGCCCATAGCTATGCTTAGCTGAGAGTACACAAGGTAACAGAGTATGCATGTGAACAGAGATGAAATAAACCCGGTAAACGGGTATGCACTGCAGCTGAAACAGGAAGGATATAGGAAAGAAATAAGGAAATGCTGCAGCAGTGAAATTGGAGTACAAATGACTAATTAACACCTAGGAGCCTACAATGGGCCATTGACAACAGCTAACAAGGCTGCAAGCAGCTACCTGCAGAACAGGGAAGGGGAGGGGCTGTACTGCAAAGAAAACAGCAAAGTGCCAAAGCAGAACAAAGGCGATATACAGTATATCAGCTACAAGGCACATTTCGCCATGACTGGGTATTGAAAGTTTATTTATTTATTTTTATTTATTTATTATTTAAGTAAAAAACATGAAAGAGCAGGTGGATGCATGCCTGATAATGGGAGAAAATCCAGGTCTAAAAGTGAATTAAAGTGCAACAGATTAACCAAGGCAGGCAAGTAGATCTCCACAGTAAAGGCGCCACACTCGTAGTACTCATTGCAAAACCCATAATTATGACACGCAGCAGCTGGAATAGCTCATACACACCCACTTACATCAGCAGCATCCATAGCACAATACTATAAAGTGTGAAAGCACCTCACACATATTTGTGTATTCCCATACACTCTGCACCAGTGGTGTATACAGATGGGGAACTTTTATTATGTACATGTTAGGGGCTGCCATAGCTTTGATCCACCAGAATGTGTTGGAGACTGAAGGTGGTGTGGAGGATGAAGCACATGACCACCGCAGGCACCAGAGGAGGAGAAGAGTGTTCATACCTGGGTAACCTACCAGGGGCTACATGATCTGGAGATAGTAGAGCGTTACAGGGTGGACAGGGACACCCTACAGCAACTTGTGGAGCTGTGCCAGCCACACCTCAGAGCCAGAACAAACAGGGGGGAACCCATCCCAGTGGATACGAAGGTATGTGTAAGCCTGAGAATACTAGCTACAGGTACCTTTCAAAGACCAACTGGGGATATCATGTGTATCTCACAGGCATCAGCTGGATGCCATGTTAACACATGCCAATTGAGCACATGTACATCTCCCAAACGCAGGAGGAGTTGGCCAGCAATATGCGTCTCTTCCACCATGTGGCAGAATACCTGGAGGTACTGGGTGCAATAGACTGCATGCACATACACATCAAGTCACCACCCAGAGAGCAGGGTAGGTGCTACATAAACCGCAAGGGATACCCCTCCATCAACTGCCAGGTCGTGTGCAATGCCCAGGGCATTATCATGGATGTGTGTGCAGGCAGCCCTGGAAGCTATTACGACTCCCACATCTGGCATGCCTCACAGCTGTATCGGTTATTTGCCAGGGGGGGCATCCCAAATGGCCACCTAGTGGGGGATGCTGGCTATGCACTGGAACCATGGATGATGACTCCCATCAGAAATACACACACATCCATGCAGGAACCCCATAATGAGGCACATGCACAAACCAGAATCATCATAGAGCATGTGTTTGGGATGCTGAAATCATGGTTCCGTTGCTTGGACATAGCTGGTGGAGCCTTGCAGTACTCTCCAGGCACATGTGCCCACATCTTCATAGTGTGTGCCATGCTACACAGTATGGTCCTGCTGAAACAGCTGCAGCAGGGACAGAATGTTGAAGGCCCTCACAGCCCACCACCATTTCCAAGGGTCCCACAGGCACAGAGGTACTCAGAACACAAACACCCTGAGCCAGCTCCAGCAGGCAGATGGAGGCGTCCCCAGTATGCCCACGCCTTGGCAAAGAGTGAACGTATAGCACACACACTGACAGTGTAGACACCTAGGGACTGACACCTTTCTCCACCTGCACCACAGTAAAAATGGATGGCACACACACACAAGACTACCTGTAAATTGCTATGTATAGGTAGTCTACTGTGTGCATCCAACATAGGCTGCCCTCAACTACTGCACACACAACAGCCATTGGCACAAGGTAAGTCAACACCTGAACAGTAAATTAAGCTATCAGCATATGCAGATACTGTATGTATAGATTCATAGGTAGGTACTTGGCCAACTGCCAGAGACCATTCATAAGGCCAGCCAAAATTGCCAGCCAAAATGTATCAGCTTTTGCCACCCCATTGAGTCATTAACCATCCCTCTATCTGGCAGGATCCCTGGGGTGCATCTACTGTTCCTCATCCACCCTTCAAGATTTCTCTTGCAGATTGTTAGTGAGGGGCTCTATATAATGTACTTTGGGATGTTGTTCCAAAGTATGGGGAGTGTCTATGACAGGAAGCTGTCTCTCCAGCATCTTCCGGTTACTGTTGTGGCAAGATCAGCTCACTACAGTGTGTGGCTCACTGTGACATGGATTCCCATAGGTGGAGTATATCCATCAAGCCTGAGTTCGATATGGCTGTGTTGGCCAGCGGAGATCATCTCTGGGTAAACGAGATGCCATTGAGTAAAGGAGGAGTTTATTCAGTCTGGCTGCATAGGCCATATGTTGGAGGCCAGTATTCCCCTTGGTGAGGTACATTGGTGGACCCCCCAGCTGTTGGACATGTCCTGTGAGATGTATCCCACATGGTTACTATACCCTATGATGGGATTGATAAGTGATGAGCAAAAGGGCATTATAACCCTAGTATGTCTAGATGGGAGTCCTTTAGTAATCAGATGGCCTATGCAGAAGGATGTCCTAACTACTGTGGAGATATGATTGTCAAAGGTGAGATCACTATCTACCTTAGTCCCCAGATACCCCATTACCTCGTCTGTATTAAAGTGGCTGCTGCTCATGTGTTAATATGTGGGTGCCAATTCCACAATGGAATGACCATGCAGTTAGTGGCACTTGGCTGAAGGCCGTGTCGTTGGCACCCAGTGATGTTCCCTGTGAGGCCCCTTGAGGGATGTCCATGTCAGCTGGACTATCAATCATGGCTCCCAGTTTGCAATCATTGCCAAACATGGTCTGCCGTAGTCCACCTGTGTTTGCCTGTACATCTGAGACGTATATGCCAAACAGTACAGCTCCCAGGACTAAGTCCTGTGGGATACCAGTCGTGACTGTTCAAGAGTTGGACCTGGAGACCACTAGTCATACCATGTGGGTTCTGTGTGTAAGCCTGTTGGCAACCCAACCGGTGATGCATGGGTGAATGTACAGGCTGGTGTGTTTATCAATAATACCTGAGTGGGGCATGGTGTCAAAAGCCTTGGTGAGGTCTAGGTAGTGTGTGTGAACTACCTTCCCCTGTCATCTAACGTCTTGGTGACTGTATGTAAGATGTCACACAGGTTCAGTAGGCATGAGCTGCACACAACCAAGCTGACCTGGGTTTGGTCACGTGTTCGAAGGTTACCAATGTCATTGTTAATGAGTGCCATGAGGATGTGAACCATACCATTGCAGACCAGGCCAGTCAGCTTATGGGGTGGTAGTTACCATGGTCAGTTGTGATTTCACCTTGATGGAGTGGAATAATTGCCACGCGCCACTGTATATGCATGTAGCCTGTGGAGAGGCTGAGGTAGGAATGCCTAATTAGGTGGGGGGCAGGTTGTCTTGTACAGTTTGCAAGATGCAGTCTGGGTTAACATCTGCCTCCAATGACGCTGTGTTCTGCTGTTAGAGAGGGCCATTTCCACCTGTGTGTCTCTGATGGTTGGGATACTGTACCTTTCGGGTAGTGTTGTGGGCTCTTTAGGGGGTGAAGTGTGCATCAAATGTATCTGCAAGGATGTTGGCGATATCAGTAGGGTCAGCATATTTTTTGCTATATTTCATTGTGACAGTGCAAATCTGTGTGTCACCACATAGATCCTTGACATAGTCAAAGAAGGCTCTGTGGTTAAATTTCGAATCCTTGCATATTCTCCTGCTGATGTTAGCCTTGGATGATGTCATGAGGGACCTACTTATCATACTAATAGTGGTGACGGATGTCTGCCTTCGTGGAATTTGCTGTGTGTCTGGAACACTGTTCTACTTCTGTAGTATAGCTTGTTAATTGCAGAGGTCCACCAGACCAGTGTCCTTGTCTAGGAGGAGTGAGTCCTGGTTTACCAGTGATGGCATGATCCATACATCCGTGTAGGTGCTTATAGACTGCATTTGTAAATCTGTCTATATCTTGAGCAGTGTTTCCTCTTAGCATGGGGGCTGTGAAAACCCCCACCCCTGTCACTAGTAGTGTAAATTTAGGTGTAGGAAAGGTATACACTGTGGTATCCATGGGTGAGGGAGATGCTAGGGTGGGGAAACAGTGAATAGTTCATGGTCAGATCTAACCAGTGACCGGTTAACCTCTGCTGTGGTGCACCTGTTGCCCATGTTGGTGATGACCACATCTAGTAATTTCCACCCCATGTTAGGGAGGTTACCACCTGATACAGGGCATATGAAGTGATACATTCCAGGAAGCACTGGTCCTGGAAGTGAGTACTGGAGTACGTTTCCCAGTTAATGGTATGGTAGTTGACATCGACCAATGCCAGGGTGTGCGTTAGGACTGTCGTGTTCTCCACTGTCTCCAGGTAGGTGGAATGGAGGTCCTGGGTCATGGAGGGTGATCCGTAGGAGGCCACATTCCACATTGCAGTTGTGGCTGATGCTGCCTGCACATGGATGATCACAGAGGTATCATGCTGCCTCACTATCCTGGAGGTGTAGGTATCCCTGATGAATATGGCTACAGCCCCTCCATGTCTGTCAGTCCATGTTCTGTGGCTGAAATGTGTGGTATTGGGTTGTAGTCTGGTAGTGCTGGTGTGCTCTCAGGAGCCTTAAGATAGATTTCAGTTAATGCACAGATGTTAATGTTGTCCACCCTGAGGAGTGCTGTGAGTGCATGCATGTTGTGATCACAACCCCTGGTGTTGAGTAGCATAATCCTCATTGAATCTGCTATTGTGCTGTTTATGGAGCTGGTATTCACCTTCGAGACTCTCCTAAATAAGGCACCATGGGAGCGTCAATAGCATTGGCCAGTATTCCAAAGCGTAAGGCTGACACATAGGCCGGTATGGTATCATTGCATGCATGTTCCCCATCTGTGCTTGTTTTTCATCTCCCCTGTAGGTAACCTACTGGTAAGCAATAGAAAGCCTTAAACTTATACAAGTCTTCTAGCTTCAAGATAGGCTTTTGGAGTGACTAAGTATCAGTGTTCTGTATGTTCTTGCTGTGCTCAACTGTTTCCTGACTACATGGTGAGTTCACACTGTATATTGTGATCTGAAGGTCTGTTTATTCACATATTATGGCTGTGATGATCTGCATGTTAGAGGTTCACAGATAGCCTACTATCTATCTGCCCAAGGGCAATCAGAAGCATAGCAACAGTGTGTTGGCCCTCCCCGCACCACTGATGAAGTAACTGAGCCTCTGCCAAGCATAGCCAATGAAGCAACTCCAGGCAGAGTTGCTGGAAGCTGTTGAAGACTGGGGTTGTGGAGGGTGATAGGGGCACTTATTGATCTAAAGAGGGCATGTTAATGTGGCAATTCAACACCATTCAATTCCCCCAATAGGTCTTGCAGCTATCAAACTGGACAGGATCCCCCACCCCCTGGCTGTATGGTTCTAGAACATATGATCCCCCAGGAGTGAATAGTCTGTTACCCATTCACACAACAAGGTTTCCCTTTAAGTGTGTCAGTGAGGGGCTATGCCTAATGTAGTTAGGAATGTAATGTATTGTCTCACAGTACATTTGTTATATGTTGTTATTTCAAGAGTACGTGAAGCTAAGTAATTTTAGGGGCTCCCACCCATTGCTTAGCCTAGCTTACACATAGAAATCATCTAAATAGGAAATAGGCGGAAGCAATGTTAATGTCAACAGTGTAATGGTTACAGCATCCGCATAGTATCTGTGCATTCGAGGTTACAATCCCGATAAAGGCAGGGATGTTTATCATGTGCAAAAGTATACCTTAACCACAGCTTGCATACATAGGTAGTAACCGTCTGTATAATAAACATTCGAATCACCCATAGAAACCCATGTGTGGAGGACAGTACAGTCAACAGAGAATGTAATGTTATGTCAGCACATAGTGAGATGTTACATCACTGACATGTATATATCCGGAGTAGTTAGCGGATGTGGCCGTGTTTGCGCGCACAGGTTATACGTTACAAAGTTTGTTTAACTGTGTTTAACTGCTGCTATAATGTCACATAAACACTTTTAAACATGCTTACAACTGCTTAAATGAGCCTTATTCTGCAGTAAAAAAACATTCGTAAAGCATTGCAGGTGTCGAACCCTGGACCATGCACACTATAGTTATGGGACGTACCACTAAGCCATCCAAAGTGTACACATGTTTCATGGTCTTGAGACTACAACTTATACCATATGCATTTCACTGTAATGATCACAAATAGGACAGTGACTTTGTGTACATATGCACAGTACATTGTAATGTACTGTAGTTTGTGAACCAACACATTCCAGTGTACAGATGTATTACTGTTACAAACTAATACGAAATATATATATATATATATATATATATATATATATATATATATATATATACACACACACACACACGTCAGTGATGTCTGCACATATATATATATATATATATATATATATATATATATATATATATATATACATATTATACAGATATTATACAGTTACATCATTAGCCATATATATATATATATATATATATATATATATATATATATATATATATATATATATATATATATATATATAAACATCTATGAACATAATTCGTGACACAGAAGCACTCCAAAGGAATTGGAGTGTACACAAAACACATGCAGCTCTGGTATTATAACAATTAATATTAACCTAATTCACCATAGAAGGGGTGGTTGTTGTGTATGGGAAGATTGGGGTGGGGGTGGGGGAGGAATGATGGGTAATGCAATCATGCATCAAGGAGGTCCTGGGTCGGATGTCCAATAAGTGAAGTGGAGGGGTATACATGGAGTATGGGGTCAATATAAAAAGGACACAAAGAACCTTACTCATTCATAATACACCCTGTCATGTCACATTGCAACACCTACTTTCACAAACATATGAACATTAACATGTATCGGACATATGTACACCAACTGACTTTCACATTTGTTTTCAGTAGTGAGGAATGTCTGAAGTACAATGTATATTCTAAACACCATAACATTCGTACATATCTCAGATGCCTTCATGGTAAAGTCAGTGACTGTGGTGTTCATGGTCCCAGGTTCAAGACCTGCAAGGCCTGTTAGGTTATTTTGAGGGCCAGAATGAGGGCTTTTGGATGCAGGTGGATTAAAGCACTCTTAATCAGTTGTACGTGGGTTTTCACGTGTTTGCGCCACGGTAAGTGGCGCTGAAACACAGTAAAGGGAGAAGCGCTTCAAACGTTTCTCCTTTCCTTAATGTCACACAGACCACGGGCAAACCTGCTCACAACCGCGTAAATGTGCGTTATTCACACTTTCCCTACCAGTGCCTACTCTGAGAGGTACAATAATAACACCTTCCAGGAGTAGAACCTGCAACCATGTACTCAATCCTCAGAGTAACCTAACACTAAGCTACTTGGGATGTACCTATGCCAGAAGTGTATGCAGACAAGTTAAAACACAAAAGAGAGGAATGTGCTGAAATAGGACAACCCGCCATGTACCCAATTAAAGGTGTATGCTCATATATATATATATATATATATATATAGAGAGAGAGAGAGAGAGCGAGAGAGATGTCGATATATACAGGTCTACATATATATGTAGATATATAGATAGGTTAAAAACATCTACACATCTATGGAGGTACAGATAAACGTATGCAATAATGTAAATATCTATATACATACACGCACACACACACATATATATATATATATATATATAGATACATACATACATACATGTCTGTAGACAGCAACCAAAGTGGTCATATCTGAGTATAACATGGACCATGGCAATCACAACATGAAAATAACATATGAAGAGTATATGCCAATATACTATTACAAATATGTTCTATGGACACAGTCACCAACACAACTGCAATGACTGCAAATACCCATGACAGAATTACACAGACAGCTTTCATTTTGCAAATCTTTATTACATTCTGATGTATTGTCAAAAGGATTCAAGGACCAACAGTACCTGCATGCTATACAGGAAGCATTTAAGAGCCTTAATGAATCAGCCTGCAATTACCATAGTATTAATCCACTAAGGGATAGGTGTCACATAGGGAAAGAACACCCACACACATATAGATGTTGTATAAAGGGGTTCTTACACACCTGCATGTGCTATGTACACCCACCAACATCTACCCCACAATCAAAATAATTACATCAATACATACTGTCATACCTTAACCAATTATGCAACTACTGTACAACATCTGCTGAAACCTTAACATACCTGGACACAGACACACTAACATGGCCCTATGTGAAATAGTTGCCATTATACAATTGAACAGCTGCTGATGTAACAGGGTTTGTATGAACTAATCCCGTTTCAGAGGGTTGAAAACTTTGTACACCAGGAAGTTTTACCGAGTACTGATTATTAGCACAGTATGATACACAGTAACACCAACCTAAATATGTCTGGTAAGCACACTGTAAACCCCCTAACATTATATGCACAGCTATGCAGCCTTGAGCTGGTCAAACAACCTGGCCAAACTGAAACATATGCAGAAGTATTAGGTATAGACAAACCCTGCACAAGTAGCAATGTTCAGAAATATAACAGCAGTACTCACATTTAGACCAACTCCTCTAGGCATTACACACAGTATATTACTGTTTGTCTCTATACAGCTGTTGCAATAGATTCCAAACAAAACTTCCACGCTATCTTCCTCACAAGTAAGACAAAGGGACAATGCCCAAGTGGAGTACTTAGTTATACTCCACTGTAGCCATGGTATTGGCTAAGGCAATAGCAGCGCAGCTGATGTGCATGTAACTAGCTACTTAGGAACACCAATTGGTCATCGGGATAACACATGTTACTGATCTGTAACTATAAAAGGTTGCCTTGTCATACATTCAAACCACCTGTATCTACCTGTAGGACAGTACAAAACACTGAAAGACGAACCAAAAATGAGTATTACACTAGTTAATAACACCTCCAATTACTAAGGCGGTATGTATAACATGTAGTATGTTTGTGTATGTAGCACCTGTACTGTAAGAATTACAGTGTGGTCAATGCATATACTGGAAATAGCTATCTTGTAGTGATGTATTGTTGAGCAGTAGTAATGCTTGTAGTATTGTGTGTGTGTACTGCTATAGGTCATATGGCACACTCCACATACACCACAAGGGATGATATGGGCTTGGAGCCCACCAATTCGCTTCCAGCCACTGTCAGTGTCAGGATTGGTACAACAAGTATGTGCTATAACAGGGGATAGTATATGTCGATATATTGTGACAGTCAACATATGCATGGGTGTATAAGTAAGATGAACATGTCAAAGGTGGGCTTTACAGTGCAAATATGGTGTGCATTGTGGGATATTGTGCCAATAACTGTGCAATGTACAGTATTCTAGACAGATCTGTATTCTATTCTACATAGCAGTTCTGTTATGTTATGTAAACAGTAGTTATGTGTATTGGCAATTACAATACTCAATGACAGGATACATATCATTAGTATTCATCTGACAGGTTAGCAGCATGATAGCAAAGATAATTGGAAGAGCCAGGTAACTATCCATGCACATAACACATGTAGTATCCACCTCTCTACTATCGTTTGCAAGCAATAACAGCTGTGCATGTATACATGTTATGCAAATGTGTAGTGACCCTTGTTACAGGACTAGGCCAAATGGCTATGTGCACACCTACATAGAGTGGATATTGAGAGTAAAGACAACACTGGTTGAACTACCAGGTTTGTGTAGCCCAACCTCTCACTGCCAACCTAACAGCTGCCTGCACATACTGTATGTAAGGTAGTGCACAGCACTGGTAATAAAATAGGTTGCATATCATCTTTAACTCCAGTGTAACATCTGCAGTAGGACTGTAAGATGTAGGAGACAGCTGCCCATGTGTAATAGCCGCATCATAGGTGATGGCTCACACTATCTGATTATATCCTGATCATGTTGATAGTGGCATCAGAACCTGTTGATACATGACTCTGTTTGGAGAGTGGGTGTCTGTGCCCAACAGAGCTCATGGTCCTGGTGAATATGTGAGTATATACCCAGGGAAGGAAACAGACCTGTAGACACTTGCATCATCTGTAATCAACTAACAGGATGTGATGTGCTCCTCAGAGGAGGATTACTGCTAAAGGTAGCTACATTGTTTCCGTAATAGGCAGTGTTGTCACATCCATAACACAAATATTTACATGTGAGCATCACTGTCTAAAACATCTTTATAGGCAATATGTAAACTAAATACAGTACTTGGTACTTGTAGTACTGACTGCTCATACAGACATGTCCACTAGTCAACTATTGGTGTTTCCTAATGTCAGCTTTGTGTATGTGGCCATCCTGGGGAATGTAATCTTTATGCCATGTACACTGCCAGACCCACCTAACACCATGCCCCACACATTGTTTGGGATGCAGCTACAGGGGTAAGCTGGAAGGCAGCCCAGTCTACAGCCATGACTGGACTGGACAGTCATGAGGTGTAGGTCAACACATGCAGCTCATCAACACATACCGTTACCAGAACACAATAAGGGCACCCACACACACTACTGGAAATCACACACACATTCACAGATGCATCTAAGTATCTGGCCAAACAAGAAGCCCCCCCCAAGCAGGAAGAGACAGACACTGAAATACACAAACTGTATGACATAGTTTGCATAACTGTGCCACACCTCTGAACATGACTGGAAACATGCCCAACAGTACTCATTTGTGAATGCAAACTCTAGGACTATGTTACACACCGACCTATACGAGGGCAAACATACTGTCAGCTGCCCGTCTGCCATGATTAGCCACATACTCATACACTCAGACCACCTTCTGAACTATACACATGGCTCTGGCATATTCCATGTTGTTGTGCAGGACCTGTGATGCAGTAGCCTGGACTTCAAGGAAACACATGCAGAAACTGTCAGGTCTTGTATCCCATGCAGGTATGTCCCAAGGCCTGGGTAGCATTCTGCCATTGGCCAAAATGATACTGCAACACAGGAACAAAAGGATTCTATTCCACAATTGTCTAGTGTAGTGGTGCATGTCACAGGGTATCCAGTATCTGTAGTCCTGGGATAACATGGTTGACAGACCATGATGCTTTGCCAGACAGGGCCTGCACCTGTTATCCCTGGGAATCTGGATACTGCCTAGGGCTCATGCTTCCCCTATAGTGCCTTCATCATGCACGGTTCAAGTGAGGGTCCACTGCTGTTCCAGGGACAGCCAAGCAATAAACTGCGGGTCTCGCTACACAATGATACATGTCAGAAACACTATACGGACACACACGTCAATCCCTAACATGGAGAACATATCTGTGCAGTGGCTGAGACATGTTTCAACGCTCCGGAGAGCACACCTGCATGACCATGTTATAATACATACCTCACCTCTTGCCCATTATCCTTTATTGGAACACACGGGCCGCAGGTGTGTCCATATTCCTGCAGGATATGTACACCCCCACATTAATTGCACTTGCATAGCATCAGATGCAATATGCTGAGCAACTACCTTTGTGCCAAAGTGGAACTCAAAATGCACCTTGAGGCAGATCACCCACCAGGCCGCGGACTTCCCAACTGTTATAATGTGCTGTAATGGGGAAGATTAGGTTTGAGACAGAACCACAATAATGGCTACTCTCAACTATTCCATTATGAACTGGGAAAACTCCTCATGTACCAACACCTGCGCTCAATGCATGTTGGATTCCATCGACCCCACTGACCTTGATCACAGTAGTCACACAAACAGGGTTAACAGTATGCTACACATAGTTAGTCTCCAATGCCAATGTTATGTTTCTTAAGAGCGGAGTGGTGAGTGCCATGGCACCCATGCAAATGCTGAATCTTACACAAATGAACCTTAAGCAGTCACATATGTGCAGTGATTGTGCCATTCAAACAGAACCAGGATTCAACACAACACAAACAAGTAGGTAAACTGGTGGTACCATGCTTTAAACTGTACCACAGAAGGTAGTAACTGTTGCAAGAGTGAACACACATGAGTGTAGGTGATCCCTGGTCAGCCTCAGTAAGATGCAGATACACCACATAAAACCACGCAAAGCTACTGTGAAACTAATCAGCCACATATTATGAGGCCAAGCACAGAGCATTCTATAGCTGTGTCATTAATTATAATGGCAATGACGAGACCTGCCGTGCTGCACAGCACTATGGCATTGGAAGTACTGCACCTACAGAAATAGCACCCGTTCATCCAGATGGGGTCTTGGAGAACCTAAATCCACTCCCACCTCCCCGCTAACCCCAACAGGTACACTTAGTAATATATCCATATACACTACAGGGCTCCTGTACTAACAGCTATGCAGGTACAAGCTGCACTCTCTAAAGCCATACATACAGCTTTCATGGGACCTGTCAACATCCTAGGGTGTATCCTACACAAATGTAAGAACATTCAGCTATCCACATACACATCATGTTCAATCATAGCTCGATGTCAGGCTGTGAACACACCGAATGGTGCACAGCAACAGTTATCACACCCCACAAAGGGGGAGACACCATTGATAATGGGACATAGTGCACAACTACGCTGCTGAGTCTGGTCTGTACGGCCATGAACCGTGCTCAACGTAATTGATGTACTTGGTACAGATGTAGATGACAGTAGAGTTGATTCACACTGCATATCATGACCTTGCCAGGTCATAGGACACCATCACCTATACTGTGTTCCAGCTACACTCAGTAAACTAGGTGTATATTCCTATGTCACAGGAGTGGTTGGCAACTGGACTGCTGACAGAACCCACACTACAGAAGGTGTCTGACGAACACACACACATCAAACCAGTGCCAGCCACAGTAATACAGGGGTCATTCTTAGTACTCGCCCTCTTTGTTATCAATACCACATAGACTAACACAGAAGGCATCAGCTTATTGATATTTGCAAATGACTATGAACTAGGAGCAATAGTTGACTCATTGTGTGCAGCTTTCAACATACAGAAGGGCCTTAGTGTGTCAGATGTATGGCCACAATCTGACAGCTAAGTATTGCATTGTCATCCCCTATGTTACAAACCCTGTACCCATTAACTACCACCTAAGCAGCGGTCAACATAATGGCAACTGTGTGTATGGGATGCAGCTGGCAGTACTTCCCTTTGATAGTTACGTCACCACAAAAGACAGGTAGTCATATGTGGCACCACTAATCATTACAGAGTGCCATCCAGGAATATAGAGATAACTGTTCATCCATACTCAACACCCATGTGACCCATAATAGATCACATATTTCCTTTAAGGGTTATTGCCCTATGTAGATGGCCTACACTGCCCTTACAATCCCTAGCTGCACTAGCATGCAGCCTACCCTGAATAAAGCCAAGTCCAACCCAGAGGTGTTGCACATGCTACACTTAACACATCCTGATCCCAAATAAACACATACGTCATGGACATCCACCTTTCTAGTACAAGGATCACAACATGCCTGACAGATCCCTGTCCCATACACTTAACATACTCTTGTCATACTATGCATCCCTGTCCAGTGAAGCTGCACATCACCGCTCTCTGTGACATGGTGTGATGACCGCACGCCAAATATATCAGTAACCATGTGTATCAGTTCTGTGGCACTGCTTGAACTGGTCACTGAAACTTACCTGTCTGTTGCCTACAGCTAGGTAACCTGTCTGCCTAGGCTCATAAATGGAACAGGGCATATAGCCTACTAGATCACTATGACCATACATGCTATAGTTGATATCCAACTCTACAAATACCATCAGGCTAGCTATTGTCCCATGTGTTACACATGTGCAACACAGGCAATACATGGCAGGATGCAACACAACTGTACAGTGCCATGTAGATGTATATGCCAAAACACATACATGCTTGCAAGTCTGTAGGGTCACAGGTCATGTCCCTAATGGCTATGTATGACTATATATGTGGCATATACACAGCGTTAAGGTTGACTGCATTAATGTGAACACATCCAGGCATGTGTTGATAGGTAAAGACACCACTACAGGCAAACAGACATGCCCACGTCAAGACAACATACACATGGTGTATGAGCAATGTCATCACATGACACAAACATATGGTGATAACATCACATCACCAGTAGGTGTCAGTGGCGTTAGTGTCATGTAGATTTGCAAAGACGTATTTGTAATCCTAATAAATGTGATACACATGTATGTGCAGCTGTACTTCTCTGTGAGTTACTGTGACCTGTCTCCATTGTTATATCTTCCAGGTATGCCGCGTAGCAGACTGCCATCATACAGCGACTTGGAGGATGAGGTCCTCATCCTATACCTCCTCAACAACTACACAATGCTCTTCAGCCATGTGCCACAGGATGCACAGCAGCGGGATGCCCTGTGGGAGGAACTCTGCAGGAGGGTAAATGATGGTGGCTGTCACAATCGCACCTATATGCAGGTACACCGACACTGCACTGACCTGATAAGGCGGGCAAAACAGCGTGCTAATGCAATCACCAGGGAACAAGGTGCAACAGGTGGGGGGGGCACTCACCCAGCCCCCACTCACACGTACCGAGGAGCTACTGGCCAACCTGGGGACACCTGCAGACCTCCATCCACAAGCTTTAGCTGGTATTGTGGAGGTGGGTGTCTCTCAACCACCGAGCCTGGAGTTACCTGGCAAGTCACTACTGCACATAAAACACAACTATATATCAGATAATTACATGTGTTACTGTACAATATGTAATGTAACATCATATGCAAGGCATGTATACACACATGCCACATACTACAGTCTGCTACTCTATGTATGCACAGATGTGCATACTCCATAGTATAGTGTATTGTACTGGCTTATGTGCTAACATGGACATTGCACCCTGTAGCTATCACACAGGTGTGGATAATGATCTTACTGTTGTGACACTCCTGTTTAGGTACCTCTGGCACCTTGCAGCAACAGCGGCCTGTGTCTGGTGAGATTATTATTTACCAGGCTTGATAATGCATGGAACATATTAATTGCATGCTATCTGCCATAACACACGTACACATAATGTATGGTGGTCCTGTTAATGGACACTGGTCAGACCTGCAAATGCATCACAGTTTACCTATGTGAGACAACTGAAGACTACATGAAGCACCTACACTAAACCTTCCAAACTGCCATTGCCAGATGTGTGGACAACAGTGAATACAATGGTGGAGATGTGTTCCACTGTAGGGATAGGTACTACATATCAGCATTACACATGTTGGGAATATGAACAGTACTGTACATATGTGTGCACACACACTAAATGTGTTGGAGCTGGAGTATGCCCGGCCCACAGGATACACCCTTGTGGAGTATACCCTTGCTATGAATGTCACACAATGTCATGTGCTATCAGACATGTCCATGATATGTAGTGGGCTGACTGCAACACTGCTCAACTATCCTGCAAAACATGTCTCACATCCCATACATACCACCCTTTGTCTACATAATCCTGTCCTCAGTGGAGCATATGACATCTATCGGTGTATGTCATATGGGATAACACTGACATGTGAAATAAGATGGCCATCACAACCATTGGACTGAACATGTGTACACATGGCCATGGAGGATGGCCAGAGACATGAAGCAACACACACAGTAGAAGTGATGTACATGTGTGTACACCTTGTTGTACATTGGGTCGACACAATACAACTATAGCCTTTGTGTAATGGTGATACTGCAGATGTGAAACACTAAACATCATACAGGCCTGTGCACAGCTTGTATAGGCATAACATGAAACCACCACATAACATGTCCTGAGCGTCTGAAGTGTGTCATGACATGGAAGCATTCATCTATACAGTATCCAAATACATATATGTGTTGCACAACATACACATACATCCACTTCAAGCCACAGATACAGTACATTCACCTTGCTGGTGTCAGACATCACTGTCATGCCTGCTCATGTGTGTGAGGTACACAGATGGTATGTGGGACATAGAGTACTTGTAAGTTAGCCATGTGTGAGCATAGTTGCCAGGTATCAGTAATATGGTTGCAGATGTGCAGGGGTGTCATCCGTATACCCTTCTGTGACCTGTGTCACAAATTCCACATTAGAGTTTATTGTGTATACACCTTGGTGACGTGGGTCACATTCCACATTAGATATGTATTGTATGTGAACATAGTCATGGTTATGAACTGTGTCAATAGCTCACACTGTATAGCAATTGTTAAGCCACATGATGCCCTGCAATGGCTATGCACATCAGCTCAATGTGTAGTATGTCCCTGCATATTTGTAGGGTGGAGAGATAACATTGCATCAGCTGAAGGCCCATGTTAGTATAACACGTCCCTGTATTGGGACACCATTACTGTACTGTAGATTGGAAAGGACACCATTGTGTTACACATGTATGCATGTCATTCAACACGTCAGCAGAAGACATGTCATACTACATGTGATTGGCAAGGTCATACGCCACACAGCAGGCCGGTGTAGTGTAAACCTGTGCTGGTCTGTGGCACCATTGCAAAGTAAGGACAGCCATGTCAATCATGTGTACAGCCACATGCACAATGTCTACAATCAGCTCAGGGTAGGTGGAATAATGTTGAACAGACATGCACTGCTTTGGGGGAGATATGCAAGCTAGGACTCATGCAAACATAGTATGCAGTCGACAAACCCTACTGCTCATGTCCTCACACATAGGGGCAGTAGCCAACACAAAGCATCAGTGGCAGATGTACAAAGGTCAGCAATGGTCTGTTAACATGTGGTGTATGATGCACACACCATGGCAGTGCAGTGCAACAGTGCAAAGTACATGCATTGTGTCGCAGGCATGGGGCATAGGCTACTAACATAAATGGTGCAATACAGGCATGTATGCTAACCACCACTATAATTATGTAAGGTGCATGCCATCTGCTATAACACATGCATGCTGTTGTGTGCAATTCAGGGATGTATGATGACTACCACTATAATTGCCTAAGCTGAAACTATAATTGTCTAAGCTGAATGCCATCTGCCATATCACCTGCATGTAGCATAATGTGTCTGTGTGTGTGTGTCAGTGTGCGTGTGTGTCTCTGTGTGTCTGTGTGTGTGTCTGTGTGTCACTGTCTGTCTGTGTGTGTGTCTGTCTGTGTGTGTCTTGTGTGTCTGTCTGTGTGTGTCTGTGTGTATCTGTCTGTGAGTATCTGTGTCTGTCTGTCTTTGTCTCTGTCTGTGTGTCTGATATAACTTGTAATGTACAGTTTTTGTCTTCCCCTCACAGGTGTTGATGTAGGTGTGTTGCCCTTCTGCGGTCCACCTGATGTTAGTGTCCCCACAGACTCTAGCAGTAATGATGATAGTATGACTGAGGCAGAGGCAGGGTTGTCAGGGGTTGAAGCTGTGCCATTGGTTGCCATTCCACCTGGCTCTCCCTCATCCTCGCACACAGTTCCCCTGCCTGCACATACCCCATCACCACTGGTCATAGAGGAAGGACAGCTGGTGGATGGTAGCATGGAACAGGGAAGTGTGGTGACTATGGAAGGTGTGTCTGCACACCATGAACTCAGTCAACAGACTGGTGATGGCCCACACAGGCATGTGCCCAGTGCTGCTCATAGGAGGACCACTGGCCAACATGCCTCTGCGAGACCAAGCACATCAGCTGGAGTCACCAGATGCATGTTTTGGGCTGTAATAGGGGCATAGGCATGTGCTGAACAGCACAACAGAGAAGGTCTGAGTCTTCAGAGGGCTGCTGTCCGTTCATTAACGGACAACATCCAGGCACTTGCAAATGCTCACCATCATCTTGCAGATATTTTGGATAAACGATTGGGTGACATGAAGGGAGTCCTTGACCATGGCATTTCAATCCTTGAGCATGGAATGCCAGTGCTGGAACATCTGGTGGGAGTGAGGCATCTGGCACGTAGACGTAGGTCAGCTACATCACCTGTTGAAGGTCTACGTGAACATGCTACTACACATGCCCGCTCCCATAGTGGTGGTAGCAGCAGCAGTGCAGCTGGTGCTGTGCAGTCCACACCAGGACACAGCAGGCCACATGTATGTGGTCCTGGACGATTTCAGTGGACAGGTGCCATCAGACGGCACACAATTTAGACCTCTGCCTGGTAGTGCCCGTGCAACCCCTGACAGGCACAGTTCACGTGGCCAAGGCCAGACACTGTGAACTGTGATTACCCCTGTGTAGGCCAGCCACATGCCAGACCTGTGTGCATGCATACACACACACACTGGAAACAAATGTGGGGCATCTCAACACACACACGCATAACATCCACACACGCCCAATGATATCACAGGCCCTAACACACACGCATGATGTCATCCAATGGCACAGCCTAGGCCTCTGGAAAACATTATCACCCTGTGCATATGATGATGCCTGTGCCGCATCCCTGTCATCCACACCATCATATGGTCTGATGCACACGGTGAACATACTAGGTAGACAACTGTAGATTAATATTGTTGAGTAGTGTTGACAGGCAGCAGACATACCATGTATTGCAGTTTTAGAATGCATTTTGTACATTTGACAGTACGTATCATGTGCAACAACACTAACAATATGTTGATCTTGACGTTCTGCCTTCCTCTTTCAGGTGTAGTTGCATGTGCTGGGGGATGTTGGTGTTTGCGGGAGTCCCATATGTACATGTTGACTACCCACAGGTCAGTATGACAATACCTGCATGCACTTTGTTGCTTCCACATCACAGTTATATTCTCCCATGTTTCAATTATGTTTACTGTTCTAATGGTCCAAGAGCATGACAGCTGTGTAGTAAGCTACTGTGTTCAGAGTCGTCACATCCATAGTGGATGACATCACAGGTATAAGTTACTTGGAGCGCGGAGTGGGTAAAAGAGTGGTATGCCGGATGACAAGGGTAAAGGCCAGTGGAAATAGTGGCTTCTCATTGGGAAGCAGTAATACCCACTGCCATGACAGCATGCAAACACAGACACACCCACACACTCAGTGATTCACAGACACAGTAACACACACATACACACACATACACAGTTGCCAGTGTTCGGATGAGAACCCCTGCCTATGTGTATATCATCATTATAGCACTACGCAATTACAAGACGCACCACAGAGATTACACATGTACAGGTAGTTGGAATGGCCTAAGATCGAGGACAACAACAGGGATATTACAGTGCGGTGAGTGTATGAGGGGAGGGGAGGGGAGTCCATCAGTAGGCTATGTAACAACAGGTCACACCCCAGTGTGTACATGTTAACAGGCGGTTAGTATGCCCATCTACGATTGATGATATCAACAGGGATGCTATATTGCTTTGAGTGGATGGGGGGAGGGGGCATTAACATTTCACTATGGTAAAATACAGCCTCACTCCAGGAACTGGACAGCCATATACACACACACACACACACACACACACACACACACACACACACACACACACACACACACACACTGGCAATCACAGAGATATACACCTATGTTGCTCACATACAGATACTTTACATGTGTGAGGTTTAACCACCTGCCTATGCCTTTCTTTATACACTTCACTCTGTACTGGTGTCAACAACAGTGTTCAGGAGAGTGATAACATGTGGGCTGTATTCCCAACCATATGTGACATATATGGACACACACCCGCACGTGCCAGTATTGTGAATCAAACATCTGCCTCTCTCATGATAGGTACTACAGAAGTACAGCACTATCACATCCGGTACAATGCTTACTGACTCTTTCCTTTGACAACTGTGCTGATATATGCACTATATATGCACAGGGAAGGTATTACTGTTACAGGTGTCATGAGGTTTGCCTTCTGTGTCACCCTTACAGCATTCTACATTGTCTGTCTTCCACTTCAATTAACAAAACCTGACCTTAGCAGGTACACAGGTTATTGTAGGACTGGTTGTAATACACCAGTGTGCTGTCCTCAGTAATCATTCATCTGCAAAGAAGCCCCACCACTTAGTGGCCATGTCCAAACATCTGTCCATACCTCATGTACTGCTTACTGTACTTAGAGCATATCACCATGTACAGTTGGCAATGTTGAGGCTGTATTGCAACAGCATGATGTACTAAGACAACAGTCACTTTCAGACATCAGACACTGCACACACATGGAATTTACACAAGCAGCAATACATGTACACATATGCAGTCTACATCAGTACGTGCACTAGAAGGTCAAAAGGATACATTCCACACCTTCCCATCGCCATGTGTGAAACATAGCCGAGCATTACACCATAATGGATGTTGTATTCATGTACTGGCAGGACACCACCACTTTCACCGAGTAGCCAAGTGTACATATATTACAACAGCACATAGCAGCGTGACACACACACAGCATTATTCCATGTCATGCTCCTACAAACTGTTACTTGACAGTGCCGCACACACCTCATGTGTACTGGAAAAGTGCCAGCAATGTGCTCTGTTAGAGCTAGGCGGTACACTCATTCAAGCATGTGGCTTGTAAACATCTCACCGCAGCATGTAGTGACTATTGTGGTACTAAGGCACACAGCATGCATAGCTTGCAATTGTTGACATGGGGTACATGCAGGAGCGGTGGCCACACATGGCTGCACATGTCATGAACATATCACCTGTGACTACTCAGGAACATACACACCAGTGTTGGATTTCCCTGAGTCTGTCAATACAGGCCTTGTGTAAGTCCTATGGTCCTGTTAATTGGGTATGTTTGTAGGCATTGCATTAGATGGACATGTCTAAAGACATACATGCCACTTGGGGTGTTGTATGATATGATAGGTGTCATGGGTGAGCAGCAGAGAGGGAATATTACCTCTGTCAACATAGATATCAAGCCTTATGTACTGTTAGCATGCTATCTGCCATGTGCATGTGTGTAATGACTGTAGCCACCTGTATGTAGAAAGGTAAACGAAAGCTATGGTAATGTAATTTATGTTGTATGAGTGTGGATGTACATATCCAGGACAGGTACGGTTAGGTCATATCCAACCATGAGGGTGTTGTTTACTGGTGTACAGCAACAGTCAACCGTGTTAATGCTGACAACATCCTAGGGACCCTGGTATGTGTACAACTGAGCTGGTTACAAACAGTGGTATTACTGCATTGCATAACACATTATGCAGCTGTGTCTGTACATGGGTGAATTGCACAGTTGATATAGGCCTAGGTACAGTCAACCAATCGAGGGTTATCTGGTGGTCTACCATACTATGTCATACTACATATGGATGTGTGTTGGTAGTCTGGGAACAAGGTAGTGGATGTATATAAGGATACAACCTAGAATGCAGCATTTGCCACTGTCACCTGTACCTGACTCATCTGTGATGTGTTATTTCGTAGTGGTCTTTACATGTGAGTAGCCTTTATGAATATGTGTACACCACCACCTGGAATGGTCCATACCACTGTTATGGCCCACATGTCTGGATCTGAGTTATATGTTGGTAGTGCAATTGTGCACTACAGAGACTTCAGCCAGGTGTTCCTCACTGCACAGATGTCAATATTCCCC